>NW_024063744.1:60660-63117 GCF_009727055.1 Benincasa hispida | reverse complement strand
AAGCTTTCTCAAAGCTACTAAAACAAATCTTTATTTAAACACTTAGATTTTTTTCCTACTCTTTGACATACAGGATTTAATTTTCCATCTCAATAATTCCCTTTAATCACCTCCTTAAGTAAGAAAAATTAGAAATCCAAGTTTCACGTTTCACATACTAATTAAATTTTTATCATTTTAAATATTGAAAATTAACATTTTCTTTAATTTCATAGTTTCAAAAATCTTTTTAAATCTAATATTAGAGCTTGTAAACTAAAAGCCACACATATCTAAATCAATATATGACTTTGACTATGCAGTTTTCATTTTTAATCATGATAAGTTTAAATTGTTAGGATTGGATATGAGGGAAATAAGGTTCTTAATGTACGAACTGTAGACATTGGGGACAACTTTGATGAAAACAAATATGATAGGTAGAAGTAAAATAGTTAGAAAATGATGTGTTTTTTGGAATGTTAGCCATCCATTTTAAATAATTTTCCTTCTAATCTGTTTACTTCCAACAAATTCCGAAGATGCAATTGAAACTAAAATCTCCTATTAAAAGACATCAAAAAAGAATTATCTCCATATAAATATTAACATTTGAAGTCTTTTGTCAAAACAAACCATTGTAGCTCGAAGCAAATTATTTTGTACATTGACGTTCGTTATTATAAAAAAATGGTTATCTCCATAGAGAACATGGTTGTTTTTATTGGTGTCCTTTTGTTAAGCATGAACTTCGTTGAAATTGCAACTGCAATTAGGTCTATCAATCCTGGTCATCTTAAAGATGATGCCAATGTTGTATGCAAGATGATGCCAATCATGGTAATAATTATTTTAATGTGGCAATATTAATGATATTTGGAATCAATCATTGTTTCTTCGAAAGAACTAATTACCGGCCTTTACGGTGATACTATGTCACACCTCGCCCCGAGCCCGCACTCCTAAGCCCGAGGAGAGGCGTGAGGGACCACAGATACTACCCTTTTTTTATACCTACTGTCCAACTGAACCTCTTTACTCCACTCAGTAAACTTAAAGTCAAGAAGACACAAAAACTGATTAAGTAGGCCCATTTTATTACAACAATTTAACGTTTGTACAACTCCAAGACTTAACTACAAAGTTTACAATAACCACTGATTTAAAACCCCCTGGAAGTGTAACTGTGGCTTATGGCAGACCTTGACTTAGCAACACCCTGGATCTCCTCACCTTCTTCACTAGTAAATAGGTATCACATAATCATTTCTTCACTAGTTAAAAGAAAAACTAACGACATAAGTAAGAATACTGCAAAATGGAAACCTCGGACATAAATTGTTGAATTCAAAAATTCAAGGGACCAAATACATGCAACTTAAACAAAACTACAAGGACAAAAACGTAAATTTTCTCCTTGATTCATTAATAAAAGGGTGTGGTTTACATTCACATGATTATTTGATTAAGATTTTCTAATTTATATAATCCTATAAGTTTAGAGGTAAAGTAATTTTCTTTCTACAGTTTACCTTATATGTTATAAAAAATAAGACTTGAATTTGATTTGTGTCCTCATTAAAGTTATAAAGAGTCGAACAATAGTTTTAACTTAAAGCCAATCTAAAATATCTTTCCAAGTACTTGATTAAAAAAAATATTTTATACATACTATTTTTTTTTTTTGAAGTACTTAAGAAAAAATAACAGCAAACAGAATGGTAATAAATATTATAAATTTAGGCATAGTAAAAAATCGAAAAAGGTATGTTAGGTTATGAATTCATGGTTTATACATATATCGCGATCGAAGTTTTAAAAAAAAAGTTGTATAATTCAAAGAACTCCTTTTCAAAAAAGAAACAAGTTTAAACACTCCAAAATTTGTGATACATTGACTTGTTTAAAAATTTTCCAAATATATTCATTGTTGGAATGTCTTGAATTTGTTATTTGGCGCTTCAAACGATGTAGTTCGAGGCCTCACTATTTGACATTATTTTGCATACTTTATTATTTATGGTTTATTTACGATTATGACTCTAGCTTTTAGAGAACTGCACCATATAATTTCTCTAACTTTGGAGTCGCCATCATTTTGTATTCTATAACACTCACTCTAATAAAATTGCCCTCTACTTCCTGGATGTAGCTAATGCAATATTAGTGAAGCATGTAAATCTATGTGTTGATCTTCTCTATTCTTTTACACTTTTTGTATTCTTTACTTGTTGATTTCATAGTACCCATCAACATCAACAAACTAACTAACTTCAAACAAAACATAAACTTTTCAAGACTTTTGTAAGAACAAATAATTATCGTCGTAAGCATATTTTTGTATTCACTTTCATTATTATGTATAATTTCTTAAAAATTTGCATCATGATATCTTGTTATAAACAATTTTACGTAATTTCATATTTTCAAACTCTAATTCTAATAAAGTGACATAATTAAAACATAAATTGTATATCA
>NW_024063744.1:39088-60522 GCF_009727055.1 Benincasa hispida | reverse complement strand
ATATGTAGATGTAAAATAAATCGAACCCGATTGTTTTTCGGAACTATTAGCTCTATTTTGAACTCTTTCCCTAGATCCCATGTTGGATTGAGCTTCCAACAAATTCCTGAGATGGCATTGGGTACTCATATTTCATAGGTCATCATATTTGCCCAATTGAAGTCCTTTTGTCAAACAAGCACTTTGGCCCTGAAAAAATTATTTTGTATAATGATTCCAAACTATGACGACCCTTATTCCAGCTCACAACCCACTCGCGCCACCTTAACACATCCACATACACATCACACAGCACGGAACCATCGCGCGCTTCTACTCTCTCTACTATTCGGTGTCCTTCCGTTAAACCATTGAACATTGTTCAAATTGCAACTGCAATTAGATCATACTTCAACACCCCTGTCGTCATCCTTAAAGATGATGCCCAATGTTTGAAGCAATAAAGCAGAGTAACCTATGAGAATACAATGATGAACCAATCAATAAGTATGCAAAATGGACTATCCAATTGATCACCAAGTGCATATCTGCAGCTATGATGGACAACATAAAGACTTCTGGATACTTGAAGTAACAACGTATAACTCCGATGTTCAGTATCCGTCAAAATAGAGAGTTCAAAGGGAACTAAACGTTTAATGTTCATGTGAACTCAAAATCCCTTCCTATTGTTTATAATCATTTCAAAGCTTAAATGGAAAAAATTTATTTTTCATACCCCCTTAAGATTTTTTTCTAGACAACGATATATCCGTATATCTTCTAAATAAAACGAAACGATATGTTATAGAAAGGCTACTTTGGTACACATACTACTTCGACAATCCACTCTAAATAGTAAGACTCATAAATAGTAATATTATTATCAAACTAATCGGGGAAATGAACAAAATATTTCCCAAAAATTGCATTGTACAATTAAAGGAACATGTGAATATTACTAAAAATATGATCAATGAAAATTTAAACTCATGTCCATAAAATAATCAACATAATTTAACTTAAAACCAAAATACGATCAATTAAGTTTGAACTCACATCATAATTAATAAAATTTAAACTTATACACAAATGATTAGTGAAACTTTAATCTAAATCAACAACATTATTAATTACATTTAAATTTATTGATTTAAAAACTAGATTTAAATTCACTCAGTAATCAAGATCGAGAATTACGCTACTAACTCATACAAAAGAGTGTTTATTGCTGAAAATTTCATCACTAACACATAATATTGCAGGATTTCAACAAAGATCCTAAGTACCGCAGGCAATATTAATGCATGGACATGCGTTAGAGGGATTTCAACGCAACAAAGATTCATTGACTCAGGTTGTATGTGTCAAATCACCACTAGCAAGCATGGGCATCTGCAACTGGCGGCATCTGAAAAGTGTCTTAGTGTCAGGCGGCTAACCAGGGTATGGAATTTAATTCTGCTGATAACTTGTAGAAATACAAGTTATTTGTAGTGCCTTATTTAGATATCGTGGCGAAAAGAAAGGAAAGTTGCGTCCATTGTATAGAAATTATCTAAGAAATGCAAGAATTATAAATTGTCGTCAATACACCCACTGACACCATTACAATGGTAGAAAAGGATATTTCAAGTCTGTTTTGCAGGAAATCAAGTCACCGTATGCGCTCATGGCTCAAGAGAAAAGGATTAACGCATCTACGTCGCATTGCGTCCATCATTCAGGAATGAATAGACGATCAACTCAATGACGGCACATGCGACAATCGATCAAGAGCTTTGCGATCAACGCAACTTCAACCGCATGCAGTAATAAAAAACAACACCGCATGCGGGCACACGATCGAAAGATGCAAATGAGCAGCGCAATCGCGGAGGATTTTGACATGTGTACAACTAATCGTTGTGCATTTTCGACAGATTGATTGCATAACAGAAGGAATATTTATTCCATAACAATAAAGTGGGGACCACATGATAGAGAGTCAGAGCATTCATCTATAAATACCTTCAAATAATTCACTGAAAGTCGCCTATATTACGAACGTAACACAAGTAACCTAAAACAATCCCTATGTTCGATCTCGGATCACTCCGAGAAACTTGCTGTGGAATTATACTTGGTTTCAACGCAAGGAAACTTGTGACAACGCATAGCATACTACAAGCATTGCGTTAATGACGCATACATCTAGAATTAGCACCGCATATCATTGCATCATCGCATTAAGCGCTTACAAGTTGTATCTTGCTTATATCAATCCATGCGTTGTAATGAACATAAGAAGAATAATATGTGTTGGAAGGTCGTTGAATCTATTATCTTGGCGCTTCAAACGATGTAGTTCGAGGCGCTCACTATTTGACATTGTTTGGCATACTTAATTATTTAATGGTTTATTTTCGATTATGACCCTAGCATTTAGAGAACTGCACTATATAGACTCTCTAACTCTGGAGTCGCCATCATTTTGTATTCTATAAACACTCACTCTACTAATCAAATTGTTCATCTACTTCTTGGATGTAGCCTTTAACACAAACTAGTTTATACTGAGTGAAACATATAATTTGTGTGTTGATCTTCTCTATTCTTTTAGGTTTTTTTGTATTCTTTATTTTTCGATTTTTTAGTAACCATCAACATCAACTAACTAACTAACTGACATCGAAGAAAATATAAACATTTTAAGACTTTTGTAACAACAAATAATTATGGTCGTAAGCATATTGTTGTATTCACTTGCGTTATTTATATATAATTTCTTAAAAATTTTGCATCATGATATCTTTCTTAGAAACAATTTAACATAATTTCATACATTTCAAACCCTAAATTATAATAATAGAGTAAACTCAAACTAAGTTGGTCAAGTGACAATAATTAAGACATAATTATATTATCATGATCAAAGACTTTAAGGTTTGCATGCTCAATCCCACATGTTGTTGAGCTCCGATAAATAATTATTTTAAAATGTCAAAAACACATTCTAATACATCAATTAATTGTTAAATTAATGGTTCATATAGAAACATTTTTTCAAATGTGGCAAATATTAATGACTTTTGGGATCAATCATTTGTAACGATCCGATTTGTACGCATACAGGAAATTAAAATGTCAAATTATTAAGCAGGACGAAATTTTATTTAAGGGGTGGAAAATTTAGAAGAGAAAAAAATGAATAATTGAAAATTGAAAATTTTTGGAATTAATTGGAAATTTATTCATTATCCAAAAATAATGAAATGAAGGAGCAGAATCATGGAGGCTTATTAGAAAGTTTGACGCTAGGATAATTCAGGCAGAAAACGGGCAGTAGATAAACTTTTTGTTTGGCAACTACTCCATGGAAGAATTGAGGTGAATTAAATTGCCCATATATCCTGAAGAATTTGAAAGAGTTTAAAAAGAGGAAGTGGAATCCACAAGCAGTGAAGGCAACCACAGCGTGAAAAACTAACAAGTATTGGAGAGAACATTGGAGAGAGAGAGAGTAAGGAGAGCCGAGATCTTAGCGAACAGTAGGAAAGAGCGGAAGCGGAGCGGGAGCGAGTGAGCGACGAGACCAGCGAGAGTGATGGATGCGCGACCAGCGAGAGCCGAGAGCGAGAGCGCGGACCAACGAAGCGCAGAGCGAGAGACGGAAGTCGCAAGAGCCAAACCAGCTGGAAAAGCTTGAGAAGTAGAGCGAGATTTGGACAGAAGCGTGGATTATGCGTTGAGTTTAGCCACGATCTTAATAGATCATACATAGAAAAATCCTAAAATTGAATACAAACAAAGAATGATGACGTAAGGGCCAACGTAGCCAAGATTAGGTGTCTTATTGAGAGGAATCTTTAAACCCTAAAGTAATTCTAAAGAAGCCACATATAGGATGATTTGTCACACTGAGAAGAGCTTAAAACTACTATAAATAAGGACCCTTTGCCTAAGATTTAACCCCATTCTAAAAAAAAATCTCAGTAACAAAGAATCGTGTGGAAAAAGTTTAAGTGGTGAGTGAGGAAGTTTCTGTGAGATTAAAAGAGAAAAGCTCGGGTAAGGTGCTGCCTAAAATTTCTGCCCAAAATTTCTTCTTTTGATTTAAAAAGGGAAAGCTCTACTGATTAAATCATAAAGAATAATAAGGAATATTTAAGATCACAGTCAAGGTAAGTAGTTTTATCTCACCCTCTCTTTAAGTTGTTCTATGGTAGTGTACATTTATTATGTTGCATGGTTATGTTAATTGTTATATTGCCATTACATGTTTAGAACACGTTCTCTACAAGGGACCCCAATGCATTATGTTTGTTCACGATTATGTTAAAATCGAGTTTTAATTAGGTCTATAGTTCATGCTTCCAGTCTAATCTTACATTTATGTTAATGATTGATGTTGGATGCGACTCTGGCCCTACTGACTTCATGACCCGCTAATCATCAGATGGGTTAGTTTCCGCTTAAGTTCTTATTTTCCTATCAGGACGGAGAAATTCATGCTTTCCAGGGCTGCCAGGGGCATGTATAGTTGCATCCCTTCAGGCCTAATCTTACGTTTTGTTTACGCTAGGGACTAGCAGGGGTATGTATGGTTGCACCCCTCTAGTCCAATATTACGTTTATGCTAATGGTTGATGTTGGACGCGACTCTGGCCCTACTGACTGCATGACCGCTAATCATCAGATGGGTTACTTTTCGCTTTAGGTCCTCATCTTCCTATTAGGACAGAGAGATTTATGTATGAAGCATAACCGACCACCACATGTTATTATACGTTTTCGGTTCAACCATATGTTTTCGACATGTTGCTTGTGATTGTTGCATTTGGTCACTACCCTACGTGAGAACTACTTCTTGGTATATCTTATATACTCATCCTACATTTTTACAGACTTTTGTAGGTAAGGACAAAGTGTAGATGACATAATTGGACTGTCGCTCAAATGGCCAACCATCAAACACACTTATTATAGGCATATGCATTTTTGTACCACCAGCGCTATTGTTTTATGGATCCTGGTGTTTTGATAAATAAACTTTTTTATATAGTTTTCTATCTAATTAATAAAATTTAGAATATGTTCTTTGAAATCTTCACAAAACTCATCTCATGATTAGAAAAGTCTAAGTATGCATGTCGTAGCGGTCGGATCATAATGTGTAAGGATCCGGTGTTACAGTTTTGATATCAGAGCATTTGGGCCAAATAGGCTCTATTTGCATTAGAAGAGTCGTGGTGTTTGATGGTTCGGCGTGTTAAGTGATGCCCATAGCTACGCCAAATACGCTGGTAAGTGGATATTTCTCGAAACAAGTAATTTAGTAAATAATTTAGTAAACATAAGTATGAGTTAAAAAAATGATTTGAGATATACAGGACGTTCCATCCTTCAATATTTGACGAATCATCCGTACATCCAACTATAACATTGAATTGGATAGAAATAGAACTATTTTCGCGCCATAGGTGAACATCCCAAAAGAACAAAAAGTAAATTATGCCACCTTCATGTTAAGAGACGATGCAAAGTTCTGGTGGGAATCCACACAAAGAACAATCAAAGGTACAGTCTCATGGCAGCAATTCAATCAGGCTTTTTAAAAACAAGTATTTCCCTTTGACAGTGAGATGTCAAAAAAGAAGTAGAATTTCTTAATCTTCGTCATGAGAAAATGTCGGTGGTAGAGTATGAATGAAAATTTGATCGCTTGTCTCACTCTGTTCCTCGACTAGTGGACACCGAAGAGACGAAGGTGAAAGGTTTATTTGGGGATTAAGAGAGAAGGCAATTCGAGACATTGTTACTGCTTTCCGACACAAAAGAGTATGCCCTTGCCCTCGAGTCGGCCTTACTCATGGAAGTAGATCTTGCTGCCAAAAACCTCAACTTCTGAACGAGGATGCAATGCCAAATGAAAAGAGGAAATTCGCCCAACAGGGCTTCCCAACGCTCACAACGGCAAGCAAAAATTTCCCAAAGCACTCAGGGCGTACAGTCACCACAGAAAGAGTCAAAATTTTAACATATCCTAAGTGCAGAAATTGTGGAAAACATCATTAGGGGCAATGTCTTTCGAAACTTAGGGTGTGTTTCAAACTTAGCCAGACAGGTCACTATACAAAGGCTTGCCCAAAGCTCATCAACCAAGTATCAACTGCCCAAACCACCTAGCCTACTAGTTAACAAGTTACCCAACAACAGAAAGGACGGGTGTTTGTTGTTACACGTCCAAGAGGCAGAGGATCAAGATGCAGTTGTTACAGGTACATTGCCATCCTCGGGTATTATGCCTTCACTTTATTTGGATTCGGGCTCTAGTCATTCATTCATCTTTACAATATTTGCACAACATGCTTAATTAACATCAAAGCCCTTAGGCTACATTCTAATCATAGCTACTCTTGTTGGGACTATCTACGTTGGCCCACTCAGTACTAGAAACTGTGAATTATCAGTATCAGGACATAAACTAGGGGTGACCCTTATCATTTCGAGACATAAAGTGATTCGACATAATACTAGGTATGGACTGGTTAGCAGCAAACTATGCAAGCATAGATTGCCATAATAAAGAGGTTATATTCACCTTCCAACAGGAACCAAGTTTAAGTTTAAGAGTTCTAATGCACCATCAGCCCCAAGAATAATTTCAAGCCTTAAAAACTAAACCATTTTCCTCAACAATGAGGCTTGGTCATATTTAGCAAGCGTAGTAGATTTACGAAACCAAAAAGGATGAAAATTAAGGCCATTCCTGTAATAAGGAAATTTAAAGATGTATTCCCAGGAGAGCTACCGGATTTTACCACCGAATCGAGAAATAGAATTTTGTATAGATCTAATTCCCGGAGCTGAACCAATATCTAAAGAAGCATATAGAATTGGCACCTGCGGAATTTAAAGAACTCAAAATAACAATTACAAGAATTGTTAGATAAGGGATTTATACGCCCTAGGCATGTCTCCATGGAGCAACCTATTTTATCTTGTTAAGAAAAAGGATAAGATATAATGCGTTTATGTATAGATTATCGGGAGTTGAATAAGTTGACAATAAAGAATAAGTATCCACTCCCACGCATTGATGACCTATTTGACCAATTACAAGGAGCCTCAGTATTCTTCAAAATAGACTTACGATCTGGATATCATCAACTACGAATCAAGGAGTTGGATATACCTAAGATTGCTTTCCGAACAAGATATGGGCATTATGAAGTCGTTGTGATGCCCTTTGGATTAACAAATGCCCCAACAGCCTTCATGGATTTGATGAATAGAATTTTTAAGGACCATCTTGATAACTTCGTGATCGTATTTATAGATGATATTTTGGTATATTCCAAGTCTGAGGCAGAACATGAAAAACATCTTAGGGACGTCCTTTCTATATTAAGAAATGAAAAGTTGTATGCCAAATTCTCCAAGTGTGAGTTTTGGACGCGACAAGTTGCCTACCTAGGGCATATTGTAAAGCAAGAAGGAATCTCAGTGGATCCGGCTAAGACTGAAACAGTTAGCAAGTGGCCTCGCCCAACAACAGTCAGCGAAGTGCGCAGCTTCCTTGGATTAGCAGGATATTATAGACGATTTGTGAAGAATTTCTCAAGTATAGCATTACCCTTAACCAACCTCACCAAGAAGAATAATCCTTTTGTTTGGAACCAAGCATGTGAGCAAAGCTTCCAGGATCTAAAAGAAAGGTTGACCACAGCCCCTATTCTCACTATACCCGACGGATCAGGGGGTTTAACTGTGTATAGTGACGCATCGAAGAAGGGGCTTGGTTGTGTATTGATACAACACGGAAAGGTAATAGCATATGCTTCAAGACAACTAAAACTTTATGAACAAAATTATCTCGTTCATGACTTGGAGTTAGCTGCCATAGTCTTTGCCTTAAAGATATGGAAACATTACTTATATGGGGAAAAGATCCAAATTTATATAGATCATAAAAGCCTTAAGTACTTCTTTACCCAAAAATAGTTAAATATGAGGCAACGAAGATGGTTAGAATTAGTCAAAGACTATGACTGTGAGATCCTCTATCATCCAAGAAAAGCTAACATTGTTGCTGATGCTCTTAGTAGAAAGTCAGCACCTACAGCAGCTCTAAGTACCATCTCCAAATACATAATAGATGATCTTGAAAGAGCTGAGATCTCACTAATACCAGAAACCTTCACAACTTAAATAGCACAGTTAATTGCAAGACCTGCATTAAGGCAAAGGATAATTGATGCATAACAAATAGATAAACACATAAACAAACAACTGCAGTTAGAAAATGAAGAAACCAATCAATCCTCTACAGCCCCAGACTCTGCACTCCTCTACCGTGGGCGTCTATGTGTACCAGATGATGAAGAAATCAAGAAAGAACTACTGAAGGAAGCTCATGAATCATGCTTTTCAATACATTCTCGGAGTACCAAAATGTATCGAGACTTGAAAGCACATTACTGGTGGGATAACATGAAAAAGGACATAGCCGACTATGTAAGTAAATGTTTGGTTGTCAACAGGTGAAAGCTCTACGGCAACGACCACAAGGACTCCTCCAGCCTCTAAATGTTCCATAATGGAAATGGGAACATATTTCTATGGACTTCATCTCAAGACTCCCGAGAACTGTTAAAGGCCACAACATGATTTGGGTGATTGTAGATCGACTCACCAAATCGGCCCACTTCCTACCATGCAAAACTACTCACACTACGGAAGCACTAGCACAAATGTACTTAAAAGAGGTCATCCGGTTACATGGAATCCCAGTATAAATTGTTTCAGATCGAGACCCTCGTTTCGTCTCCAAGTTCTGGAAAAGTTTACAGAAAGCAATGGGCACACAGCTAAATTTCAGCACAGCCTTCCACCCACAAATTGATGACCAAATAGAACGAGTTAATCAAATCCTAGAAGACATGTTCAGAACATGTACCTTGGATTTTACTGGAGCATGGGATTCGCAGATACATCTTATAGAATTTGCTTAGAATAATAGTTATCAGGCGACAATTGGTATGGCTCCCTTCGAAGCCTTGTACGGAAAGAAATGCAAATCCCCTATACACTGGGATGAAATCGAGGAGCGAACACTACTAGGACCTGAATTGGTGTAGCAAACATCAGAGTCAATTAAGCTAATTTGGGAAAGAATGCGAACAGCTCAAAGCAGACAGAAGAATTATGCTGATAAGCGTTGAAAAGAGCTAGAATTCAAAGTAGGAGATCACGTATTTCTAAAGGTAGCAACAATGAAGGGAATTATGCATTTTAGATGAAAGGCAAGCTTAGCCCTCGCTTTATTGGACCCTTTGAAATATTAGAACATATTGGCCAAGTAGCTTACCAATTGGCATTACCACCCACACTTTCTACAATACATAATGTCTTCCATGTATTGATGCTTCAAAAATACGTGTTTGACCCATCACACGTAGTAAATTATGAACCTCTACAAATAAGTGAAAACTTGGAATAGGAGGAGACTTCGGTTTGCATCCTAGCAAGAAAGAAGAAGTCGCTTCGTAATCGGGAAATAAGTTTAGTGAAGGTTCTCTAGAGAAATCAGCAAGTGGAAGAAGCTACATGGGAACGAGAAGAAGAGATGAAAGACAAATACCCTTATCTTTTTAAGAACCAAGAAAATTTCGAGGACGAAAGTTCTTAAGGGGCGAAGAATGTAACAACCCATATTTGTACGCATACAGGAAATTAAATGTCAAATATTAAGCAGGACGAAATTTTATTTAAAGGGGTGCAAATTTAGAAGGGAAAAAAATGGATAATTGGAAATTTGAAATTTATTGGATTAATTGGAAACTTATTCATTAACCAAAAATAATGAGCGAGAGCGAGAGTGCGATCGAAACCAGTGAGAGCGAGAGTAGGAGCGGAATCGGAAGCAAGACCGAGAGCGAGAGTGCGATCGAAACCAGCGAGAGCGGGAGTGTGACCAACGACAGCGAGAGCGAGAGCGGAAGTCGCGAGAGCCAAACCAGCGAGAAAGCTGGAGAGGGTGAGATTCTAAGAACAAAGAGAGCGAGATTTGGACAGAACGTGGATTATGCGTTGAATTTGGCCACGATCTTATTAGATCATTACATAGAAAAACCCTATAATTGAAATACAAACAGAAGAATGAATGACGTAAGGGCGCAAACTTTTTAGCCCAAGATTAGGTTGTCTATTGAGAGAATCCTTTAAACCCTTAAAGTAATTTGATAGCCACGATCTTTCTATCAGGGCGGAGAAATTCATGCTTCTAGGGCTGTCAGGGCATGTATAGTTGCACCCCTCCAGGCCTAATCTTACGTTATGTTTACGCTAGGGACTAGCAGGGTATGTATGGTTGCACCCCTCTAGTCCAATATTACGTTTATGCTAATGGTTGATGTTAGATGAGACTCTGGCCCTACTGATTGCATGACCCGCTAATCATCAGATGGGTTACTTTTCGCTTAGGTCCTCATCTTCCTATTAGGACGGAGAGATTTATGTTGGAAGCATAACCGACCACCACATGTTATTATACGTTTTCGGTCCCAACCATATGTTTTCATGACATGTTGCTTGTGATTGTGCATTTGGTCACTACCCTATGTGAGAACTACTTCTTGGGTATATTATATACTCATCCTACATTTTTACAGACTTTGTAGGTAAGGACAAAGTGTAGATGGCATAATTGGACGTCGCTCAAATGGCCAACCATCAAACTCACTATTATAGACATATGCATTTTGTACCACCACGCTATTGTTTTATGGATCCTGGTGTTTTGATAAATAAACTTTTTATATAGTTTTCTATCTAATTAATAAAATTTAGATATGTTCTTTGAAATTTTCACCAAACTCATCTCATGATAGAAAAGTCTAAGTATGCATGTCGTAGCGGTCGGATCATAATGTGTAAGGAACTAGACATCTCGGTCGCCTGACCATCCCGTGAGGTTTTGCTTTCAGGCTCAGGAACTAGGTCCATTGGCCCCCTGACCATCTCGTTCACATAATCTCATTCTCATGCTAGATACTCATTCATAACATAAGCATATACAATTTATTCTAAAAGATTTGCTATAAGACTTAAAGGAAAGTACCACTCACTTTGGTAAAAATAGGAATCTTTCTCTTAAAAGTTCCTTGATCTTCCCGGGCTCCTCTTTTGAATCATAAATTCAAGATTCAAATTAAAGCTCTAATTACTCATAGTTCTATGCTTTATCTCGAGCTACTTCCTTTATAAATATTCTCTAAAATGTCTCAGAAATATTACCTCAAAATATTAGCTACGAAATCTTCGTGGTTTGGCCAGAATCCTCAAAAGATAAAGACTGGCCCAGTTTACCCGACAGCTCGAGCCTTCTGTCTTTTCCTCATTCTACAGCTTGTTTCCTTGGAGCTTCTTCTCCGGCAGTCCTACCCTGAAAACTAGACTCTTTTAGCTTTCAGGTGGCTTTGAAATCACTTCAAACACACAAGTATTCTGGGAGATCACTTCGTCCCAAATTGATGCTTCTTCCAGACCTTCCTGTTCGACAACATCTTTCCCTTTTGGAACTTCATGACTGATGCATGGTTTCTGCTACCAAGGCATGCGTTCCTTCATCAACGCATAGTCTCCTCCCCATTAGCCTTTATACTCTCTTCTTTATGTACTTTGAAGAGAATTTGAGTTCTCATCTGAAGTCCTTGGCTCTATTTATAAACGTCCAAGACTTCTCTAAGGCCGACACTTCCTACTTGGCCGCATGTCTAAGTGTGCTTTCCTTACACTATTAATGCAACCTTGCATCAACGCAATCCAAGGTTTCTTGCTCCCCTTTTACCAATGCATAGCCCTCAAGTTTGCATGTCTTCTCGTGTATCCACCTCATTTGCTTAAAGCTTAAGATTTCTTCGCAACAAGCCACATGTTCGGATGACGATCTTGAATGTGTCCATCCAATCTCATATGCATTCATCTAACCTTATCTTGTGCCCTTTCGATGTCTTTAAATCTCAACATAACACCCTTCAAGCCATGGCCGCCTAGCACCTTTCCCCATATGCGACCTACTAACCTCAATTGTGCCATTTCCAATTAACGTAACCTTCCCTCGTGCATCCCATGACTGTGCAACTTGGGTCGCAATATGCTAGATGTCGCAAGGCTACATCCTTGGGTCGACTTTGTTCGCAACTCAAACCTCCATGTATAGCTCACATCGTATTAGATGTTTGCCGCATCCATCACGTATGCATCGCTGCATGTGCTATTTGTGTATGCACCGCCACATAACACCAATGCATATGCACTCACTGCATAAACCAAACTCTTATGTTATGCACCGCAGACACCAACACATAGTATCGCCACATGACACCAACGCATAGTATCGCCACATGACACTAACGCATAGTAACGCCACATGTCACCAACGCGTAGTGTTGCCGTATACCATCAATCGCATATCTTCGACTGCATACCTTCGACTGCATACCATCGGCCGCATACCATCGGCCATATACCATCGACCGCATACCTTCGACTGCATACCTTCGGCCGCATACCATCAACGCGTAGTGCTGCTGCAACCATCGACCGCATCGCCGCATCCATCGTGTAGCAAGGCCGCCACATCCATCGTGTAGCAAGGCCGGCGCATCCATCGTGTAGCATCGCCACATACACGATCATCCTGCGCATGCATCTCCAGCGCCTTGTGCCTATGTCCACACAACGTGAAGCTACCGCATGCTTTACTAACCTCTCAAACATAGGCTGTCGCATGCGTTTCTTTTGGCCACACTTTGGCTTCTTTCAACGCCCAAATAACCTCTAAATGAGCAAGGCCAACGCATGGAACAACCTTAGCCAATTTTCTAGCTTCCAACGCATGGGTTATACTTAGCCAATTTTCTACTAGTTAAGGCTTATCTCAAAACTAATAAACAATCTTTATTTAAACACTTAGGATTTTTCCTACTCTTTGACATAGGATTTAATTTCCACTTAATTAATTCCATTAATCACCTGATTAAGTAAGAAAAATGGAAATCTGGGTTTCACATACTAATTAAAATTTTATCATTTTAAATATTGATAGTTAAAATTCTCATTAATTTCATAGTTTATAAAATCATTTTAAATCTAATATTAGAGCTTGGAAACTAAAAGCTACAAATACCTAAATCAATATATGACTTTGACAATGCAATTTTCATTTTTAATCATGATAAGTTTAAATTGTTAGGATTGGAGATGAGGGAAATAAGGTTCTTAATGTGCGAACTGTAGACAGTGGGGTCAACTTTGATGAAAACAAATATGATATGTAGAAGTATAATCGTTAGAAAATGATGTGTTTTTTGGAATGTTAGCCATCCATTTTAAACAATTTTCCTTCTAATCTATTTACTTCTAACAGATTCCGAAGATGCAATTGAAACTAAAATCTCCTATTAAAAGACAACAAAAAAGAATTACCTCCATATAAATATTCACATTTGAAGTCTTTTGTCAAAACAAGCCATTGTAGTTCGAAGAAAATTATTTTGTACATTGACATTCGTTATTGTAAAAAAATGGTTTTCTCCAAAGAAAACATGGTTGTTTTTATTGGTGTCCTTTTGTTAAGCATGAACTTTGTTGAAATTGCAACTGCAATTAGGTCTATCAAGCTTGGTCATCTTAAAGATGATGCCAATGTTGTATGCAATAGAGGAGTTCCTATAGAACTACATGATGATGCTAACCAATATGCAAGAGGGAAGTATCCAATTGATCACTGCATATCTCCACATGATGGACAACATAGGATTCCTGAACATGAAGTAACAAGTAGTATCCTTATTCCTGTCTCTTATACACATCTAGATGTGTATAAGAGACAGGCGCTGCTAAGCTTACCCTGACCTATGTAGATCAAGGGACAATCCCGAATAAACAAGAGTTCATAGACAACTCAGGATTCATATCAAGTTACCTAGGTCATCAAGAAATGAAACTAATCACTGTTAACAGTAAACAACGGTAATACATAATAGTGATTATTTCGTGGTCAGTCTTACACAATCTCATCGTTTATGACACTTTACAACATTTGTAACAATCATAAAGCGAACCGTATTCAATAGTATCTCCAGAAATAGGTACCTAACCTAATCCTGTCTCTTATACACATCTAGATGTGTATAAGAGACAGGACCTATGTAGATCAAGGGACAATCCCGAATAAACAAGAGTTCATAGACAACTCAGGATTCATATCAAGTTACCTAGGTCATCAAGAAATGAAACTAATCACTGTTAACAGTAAACAACGGTAATACATAATAGTGATTATTTCGTGGTCAGTCTCACATAATCTCATTGTTTATGACACTTTACAACATTTGTAACAATCACAAAGCGAACCGTATTCAATAGTATCTCCAGAAATAGGTACCTAGCCTAATCCAAGTATTATAGACTGTTTAGGCTATTTTACTTGAACTTGATCCAATTTACGTCTTCACATAAAGTCGAAGAATTCATTATAATAGCAAAGGGTTCGTAGTTTATTGAATTTAGAGTTATTAAAAAATCAATTCATTTTCATTTAACAACATTTGTCTGAATAAACTTCATATTTGTTTATTATTTACAAACTACAAGTTTTAGGATATATAATCCAACAAAAATATGGTTATAAATCACTAATGGTAGGTTTATACCAAAAAAACAAAAAGGGGATAGGCATCACATCATCCTTTCTTCAGTAATTCACAGAAATACTAACGAACTAAGAATACTTCAAAATTTAAACCTCAGGCATAAATTGTTGAATTTAAAAATTCTACAGACCAAATACATGCAACTTAACAAAAAAAAAAAAACTATAAAGACAAAAATGTAACTTTTTTCCTTGATTCATTAATAAAAGGTTGTGGATTACATTCACGTGATTATTTGTTTAAGATTTTTAAATTTATATAACCATATAAGTTTAGAGGTAAATTGATTTTACTTTCTATAGTTTACCTTATATGATATAAAATAATAAAAAGACTTGAAGTTGATTTGTGTCCTCAATAGTTAAAGTTATAAATAATTCAACAAAGTTTTGACTTAAAAGCCAACCTGAAATGTCTTTTCAAGTACTTTATTAAAAAAATATTTTACACATACTAATTTTTTTGAAGTACTTAAAAAATAATGCTAAACAGAATCATAAGAATTATTATAAATTTAGGCATAGAAAAAATCGAAAAAGGTATGTTAGGTTATTATTTCACGGTTTGTACATATATCGCGATCGAAGTTAAAAAAAAAAGTTGTATAATTCAAAGTAGTCAGTTTCACAAAAAGTTGGAGAAATAAAAAAATGAGCTACCGAATGTTGTTTTGCAGTAGTATTCAAAACTACCTACTTTTTGTCATTTAAGAATTTACGGAAACAAGTTTCAACACTCCAAAATTTGTATTAGATTGATTGGTTTAAAATAATTTCAAATATATTGATTGTTGGAATGACTTGAATCTGTTATCTGGTACTTCAAACGATGTAGTCCAGGGCTTGCTATTTGACATTATTTGGCATACTTAATTATTTATGGTTTATTTACGATTATGACCTTAGCATTTCGAGATTTGCACTATAAAAACTCTCTAACCCTAGAGTCGCCATCATTTTGTATTCCGTAACACTCACTCTAATAAAATTGCCCTCTACTTCCTGGATGTAGCTAATGCACTATTAGTGAAATATGTAAATCTGTGTGTTGATCTTGTCTATTCTTTTACGTTTTCTGTATTCTTTACTTGTTGAATTCATGGTAACAATCGACATCAACAAACTAATTAACTTCAAACAAAATATAAACGTCAAGACTTTTTTAACAACAAATAATTATTGTCGTAAGCATCTTGTTGTACTCACTTGCATTATTATGTATAATTTCTTAAAAATTTGCATCATGATATCTTTTTAGAAACAATTTATCATAATTTCATACATTCAAATCCTAATTCTAATAAAGAGTATACTAAATAGAGTTGGATCCAAAGTNAAATTTGCATCATGATATCTTTTTAGAAACAATTTATCATAATTTCATACATTCAAATCCTAATTCTAATAAAGAGTATACTAAATAGAGTTGGATCCAAAGTGACATAATTAAAACATAAATTATATATCATCGATCAAAACTTTAAGGTTTGCATGTTCAATCTCACATGTTGTTGAGCTCTGAAAATATATTTTTAAATATCAAAAACACTATTCATCATAAATTAACTGTTCATATAGAAACATTTTTTTTAATGTAACAATATTAATGATTTTTGGGATCATTCATTGTTTCTTCAAAATAACTAGTTGTCAGCCTTTATGGTGACGCTAATTAAACTTTTATCATTTTAAATATTGAAAGCTAACATTTTCTTTAATTACATAGTTTTTAAAATCTTTTTGAATCTAATATTAGAGTTGGGAAACTAAAATCTACGCAGATCTAATTCAATATATGATTTTGACAATGCAGTTTTCGTTTTATATATCTTTCCTTGATTACATTAATAAAAGGTTGTGGATTACATTCACATGATTATTTGTTTAAGATTTTTAAATTTATATAACCATATAAGTTTAGAGGTAAATTGATTTTACTTTCTATAGTTTATCTTATATGATATAAAAGAAAAAAAAGACTTGAAGTTGATTTGTGTCCTCAATAGTTAAAGTTATAAATAGTCGAACAATAGTTTTGACTTAAAGCCAACCTAAAATATCTTTCCAAGTACTTGATTAAAAAAATTATTTTATACATACTAATTTTTTTTGGAAGTACTTAAGAAAAAATAACACCAAACAGAATGGTAAGAAATATTATAAATTTAGGCATAGTAAAAAATCGAAAAAGGTATGTTAGGTTATGAATTCACGGTTTATACATATATCGCGACTGAAGTTAAAAAAGAAGTTGTATAAAAATGGAGAAAAAAAAAAAAAAAAAAAAAAGAGCTACCGAATGTTGTATTGTAGTAGTTTTCAAAACTACCTACTCTTTGTCATTTAAGAATTTAAGGAAACAAGTTTACACACTTTAAAATTTGTGATGGATTGACTTGTTTAAATTTTTTCTAAATATATTCATTGTTGGAATGTCTTGAATTTGTTATTTGGCGCTTCAAACGATGTAGTTCGAGGCCTCGCTATTTGATATTATTTTGCATACTTTATTATTTATGGTTTATTTACGATTATGACTCTAGCGTTTAGAGAACTCACCATATAATTTCTCTAACCTTGGAGTCGCCATCATTTTGTATTCTGTAACACTTACTCTAATAAAATTGTCCTCTACTTCCTGGATGTAGCTAATGCAGTATTAGTGAAGAGTAAATATAGTGTATTGATATTTATATTATTTTAAGTTTTTATATATTCATTTAATTGTTGATTTTATATAGTAATATAACGAAAAATAAATTAAAAAAATAAATTACGTAAGTTTTGTTAAGCAAAATATAATTATGTCGTAAGATTCTGTTTGTACTCACTTGATTATTATGTATAATTTTAAAAATTTGATAAATGAATATTTGTTTATAAAAATTTTAGTAATTTATATATATATTCAAAAGATAATTCATAATAAAGTGAACATAATTAAAAAATAAATTATATATAATCAGATAAAAATTAAGTTTGCATGATCAAATAACATGTTGTTGAGGTCTGATAATAATTATTTGTAAAATGTGCAAAAAAATATATTAATCATAAATATGTTAAATTTTATGTTATATAGATTATTTGATTTATAGTGAAAATAATTAATTTTAAATATTTTAATATAGAAATTAATTATTATTTAAATATTAATGTTTATAAAATTTTTTTTGAATTAATATAGAGATTTGATTAGTTCTTATAATATATGAATTTGAATGAGTTTTACATTTTATGATAAGTTTAAAATTGTTAAAGATTGGAGATGAGGGAAATAAGGTTCTAATCTATTTATCATGGGGACATATAAAATAATATGAATAGAGTAGATAAAAATGTAGAAAATGATGTGTTTTTTGGAATGTTAGCATCCATTTTAACAAATTTTCCATAATTGTTTTCACATAAGATTAGATGAATTGAAAACTAAATATTATTAAAAGACATAAAAAAGAATTACCTCCATATAATAATTCACATTTGAAGTTTTTTTAAAATAATTGTAGATGAAGCAAATTATTTTTAATTGTTCGTTATTATAAAAAAAATGGTTAGTTATCCAAAGAGACGGGATTATATTTATTGGTGCCTTTATGGTTAGCATGAATATTGTTGAAATTGAAAAGGAATTAGATCTATAATTGGTATATTAAAAGAATGATAGGAATTGTTGTATGAAAATAAAGGAGTTCCTATAGAACTACATGATGATGTCAATCAATATGCAAAAGGGAACTATCCAATTGATCACTGCATATCTCCACATGATGAACAACATAAGACTTCTGGATATGAAGTAACAAGTATCCTTGTTCGTACCTCAAAAAAGATTCAAGAGGATAAAGATAATGTTCATACTCTACCTTATATTGTTTAAGAATTTTATTTTTACATTCCTTTTAAGAATTTTATCTAAAATATTCTAAATGTTTTCTCACAAAAGAAATGAATGTTACAAAAGCTACTTTCGTAACATATTACTTCGACCAATCCAGTCTAAAATATAAGACTCAATAATATAGTAATATTATTATACAAAAAACTAATGGGAAATGAACACCAAATATCTTAAAAGGAATATCTCCACATGATGGACAATATAGGACTTTTGGACATGAAGTAACAAGTATCCTTGTTCATACCTCAAAAAAGATTCAAGAGGATAAAGTTAATGTTCATACTCAACCATCTATTGTTTAAATTTATTTCATAAGTTAATGAAAAATATTATTTTTACATACCTTTTAAGATTTTTTTTTTAAAAAAATATTCTAATAGATTTCTAATAAAAGAAATGAATGTTATAAAGGCTACTTTGGTAACATATTACTTTGACCAATCCACTCTAAAATATAAGACTCAATAATATACAAATATTATTATACAAAAAGCTAATGGAAAATGAACACCAAATATCTTTCCCAAAAATTGCATTGTACAATTAAAGGAAAATGTGAATATTACTAAAAATATGATCAATGAAAATTTAAACTCATGTCCATAAAATAAGCAACCTAATTAACTTAAAACAAAAATATGATCAATTTAGTTTGAACTCACGTCATAATTAATAAAATTTAAACTTATACACAAATGATTAGTGAAACTTTAATCTAAATCAACAACATGATCAATTACATTTAAATTTATTGATTTAAAAACTAGATTTAAATTCACTCAGTGATCAATAATCAAGACCAAGAATCATCGACAAGATAAAACAAGAACTCCGGCCAAAACCAGGATTGATTAATTATTAATAAAAACTAAGAACATCAATCAAAATTCAATAAAAATTTGAAATCAATAAAAATTCCTCCAAGAATAGCCCTAAAATGGGAGTAAATTCCATCCCTAAAATGGGTAGGAGTAAATTTCATCTTGCAAATTCTATGTCCGAGCTATCTTGTAACAACCCAAATTTGTATGCATACACTACAAGAAATTAACTGTCAAATGTTAAGCAGGAAAATTTTATTTAAAGGGATGGTAAATGTAATATTCTAACCCTAATTTAGAAAGTAGGAAAAACAAATAAAATATATAATTAAGAATGAAAAATATAAAAACTTAATAGGAAACTCGGGTGGAAATTTAGAATTGGAAAAAAATAAGAAATTTATTAATTATCCAAAAATAATGAATAAGGGGGAAGAATCAGGGAGGATTAATTAGAAGTTGGACGCTAGCTAATTCAGGAGACAAAGGGCAGTAGATAACTTTTATTTGGGCATTGCTCATTGGAAGAATTGGACGTGAATTAATTGCCCATATCCTCTTAAAATTTGAAAGAGTTATAAAGGGAAAGTGGAATCCACAAGCAGTGAAGGCAACCTACGCGTGAAAACTACCGAGAGTGGAGAGAAAATTGGAGAGAGCAAGAGTAAAGAGAGCGAGATTCTCAGCGAGACAGTGGGAGAGAGCGGGAGCAGGAGCGAGAGCGAGAGAGAGTGGAAGCGGGAGCGAGAGTGAGACCAGCGAGAGCGAGAGCGGGACCAGCGAGAGCGAGAGTCACGAGAGCCAAACCAGCGAGAAAGCTAGAGATAGCGAGATTCTGAGAACAAAGAGTGCGAGATTTGGACAGAAGCGTAGATTATGCATTGAATTTGGCCACGATCTTATAGATTATACATGGAGAACCCTAAAATTGTATACAAACAAAGGTTTAAGACGTAAGGGCAAACGTTAGCCAAACTTAGGTGTCTTATTAAGAGAAATTCTTAAACCTGAGTAATTTTAAAGAAGCCATTTGTAGGATGAGTTGTCACACAGAGAAGAGCTGGAAACGGCTATAAATAGGAGGCTTTGGGCTGGAAGTTAAACTCATTCTCAAACAAAACTCAATAGTAAAAATCATGTGAAAAGCGTGAAGTAATTCTGTTAGTTTGAAGGAGGAAACGCGAGAGAAGTGCTGCCCAAATTTCCTTCTGATTTAAGAGAGAAAGCTCTACTAATTAACCATAGGGAATAATAAGGAATAACTAGGATCACAGTCAAGGTAAGTAGTTATCTCACCAGTGTTTCATGGTAGTGTACCTTTAATATGTTGCATAATTATGTTATTGTTATGTTACAATACATGTTTAAAATATGTTTATCGACAAGGGACCCCATGCATTATGTTTGTTCATAAGATTAAATTTTAATTAGATAAAGGTTATGCTTCTAGGGCTAGCAGGGCATGTATGGTTGCACCCCTCTAGACCCAATTCTATGTCAAGATTATTCTAGGGCTAGCAGGGCATGTATGGTTGCACCCCTCTAGACCCAATTCTATGTTAAGATTATTCTAGGGCTAGCAGGGCATGTATGGTTGCACCCCTCTATACCCAATTCTATGTCAAGTTTATGATAGGGACTAACAAAGTATGTATGGTTGCACCCTTCTAGTCCAATCTTACGTTTATGTTAATGGTTGATGTTGGATGCGACTCTGGCCCTACTGACTGTAACAACCCAGATTTGTACGCATATAGGAAATTAAATGTCAAATATTAAGCAGGACGAAATTTTATTTAAAGGGGTGAAAATTTAGAATGGAAAAAAATATTTATTCATTATCCAAAAATAATGAATAAGGGAGCAGAATCAGGGAGGATTAATTGGAAGTTCGATGCTAGCTAATTCAGGAGACAACGGGCAGTAGATAACTTTTCGATTGGGCACTACTCTTTAGAAGAATTGGAGGTGAATTAATTGCCCATATACTCTTAAAATTTGAAAGAGTTAAAAAGGGTAAGTGGAATCCACA
>NW_024063744.1:37287-38453 GCF_009727055.1 Benincasa hispida | reverse complement strand
CTAATGTTTTATGGATCCTGGTGTTTTGATAAATAAACTTTTTATATAGTTTTTCTATCTAATTAATAAAATTTAGATATGTTCTTTGAAATTTTCACCAAAAATCATCTCATGATAGAAAAGTCTAAGTATGCATGTCGTAGCGGTCGGATCATAATGTGTAAGGATCCGGTCGTTACACTGACTGCATGACCCGCTAATCATCAGATGGGTTAGTTTCCACCTAAGTCCTCATCTTCCTATGAGGACGGAAAAATTTTCATTAGAAGCATAACCGACCATCACATGTTATTATATGTTTTCGATCTCAATCATATGTTTTCAGGACATGTTGCATGTGTTTGTGCATTTGGTCACTACCTTATGTGAGAACTACTTACTGGGTATATTATATACTCATCCTATTTTTACAGACTTTATAGGTAAGGACACAGCGTAGGTGGTAAAACTAGACGTCGCTCAAATGGTAAACCATCAAACTCACTATTATAAGCATATGCATTTTTGTATCACTACTCTAGTGTTTTATGGATCCTGGTGTTTTGTAAAATAAACTTTTTATATAGTTTTCTACCTAATTAATAAAATCTTAGATATATTCTTTTGAGATTTTTTCCAAAACTCATCTCATGATAGAAATGTCTAAGTATGCATGTCGTAGCGGTCGGACCATAATATGTAAGGATCCGGGCGTTACATATCTACCCAGTCTTATCCTTGAAATGGGAGGAATATTGAGCTGCGCTGCTGAGCTTACCCTCACCAATACAGATCAATAGACAATCTCAAATAAACAAGAGTTCTTAGATAGCAGAACATTCATATCAAGTTATTTAAATCATCAAGAAGTGAAATTAATCAGTGTTAACAGTAAACAGTGTTAATATGTAATAATGATTATTTCGTGGTCAGTCTTACACAATCTCATTATGTAGAAAACCCTCTCTAACATGTCTCTACATGAATGAATTGATCACATCGTTTATGATACTTTACAACATTTGTAACAATCATAAAGCGAAGCGTATTCAATAGTATATCCAGAAATAGGTACCCAACCTAATCCAAGTATTATAAGTTGTTTAGGCTATTTTACTCTAACTTGATCTAGTTTATGTTGTCACATAAAGTCCAAGTATTCATTACAATAGCCAAGGGTTCGTTGT
>NW_024063744.1:27952-31911 GCF_009727055.1 Benincasa hispida | reverse complement strand
TTGTATGCAATAAAGGAGTTCCTATAGAACTACATGATGATGCTAATCAATATGCAAGAGGGAAGTATCCAATTAGTAACTGCATATCTCCACATGATGGAAAAAATAGGATTCTTGGACATGAAGTAACAAGTATCCTTGTTCACACCTTAAAAAAGATTCAAGAGGATAAAGATAATGTTCATACTCTACCGTATATTTTTAAATTTATTTCACAAGTTAATGAAAAATATTATTTTTACATTCCTTTTAGGAATTTTTGTCTAAAATATTCTAAATGCTTTCTCACAGATGAAATGTATGTTACAGAGGCTACTTTGGTAACATATTACTTCGACCAATCCACTTTACAATATAAGACTTAATAATATAATAATATTATTATACAAAAAGAAAATAATGGGAACAGAACACCAAATAATCTTTACCAAAAATGACATAGTACAATTAAAGTAACATGGGAATAGTACCAAAACTACGATCGATGAAAATTAAAACTCAAGTCCATAAAATTATCAAACTAATTTAACTTAAAACCAAAATATGATTAATTAAACTTGAATTCGCGTCATAATTATTTAAACTTATACACAAATGATTAGTGAAACTTGAATATAAATCAGCAACCTTATCAATTACATTTAAATTATTGATTTAAAAACTTAATTTAAATTCACTCAGTTATCAATCATCAAAATCAAGAACCACTGATAAGATAAAACAAGAACTTCGGCCAAAACCAAACGGATTGATTAATTATTAACATAAACTAAGAACATCAATCAAAATTCAACAAAAAATTGAAATCAACGAAAATTCCTCCAAGAATAGCCCTAAAATGGGAGTGAATTCCATCCCTAAAATTGGTAGTAATGAATTTCATCGTGCAAATTCTATGTACTCAACTACCTACACGATCTTGTCCTTAAAATGGGAGTCACATTGAGTAGCACTGTGAGCTTACTCTCACATACGAAGATCGAAGGACAATCCCAGAATAAAAAGAGTTCATAAATAGCTCAGGATTCATATCAAGTTATCTAGATCATCAACAAATGAAATTAATCTGTCACACCCCGCCCCATGCCCACCTCCTGAGCTCGAGGGGAGGCATGAAGGACTACAGATACCACCCTTTTGTGATACCTACTGCCCATCTGAACCTCTTTACTCTTAGTAAACTTTAAGTCAAGAAGATAAATAACAACTGATTGATTAGGCCCATTTTATTACAATAGTGTAACATTTATACAACTCCAAGACTTAACTACAAAATTTACAACAACAACTCTTAAAATCCTGGAAGTGTGACGGTGGCTGTGGCAGACCTTGACCTTAGCAGCATCCTGGAACTCCTCACCTTTTGCTACCTGGGAAGAAAAACATGAAAGAAAAGAATGAGCTTCAACAAGCCCAGTGAATGTTAAGCAACTTCTAGAGTCTATTTCAACTCATAAAATACAAGCATATCATATATACGAGGTTAGTACTCAAACCTTAGTCTTGAATGAGTTTGATCTCTACCTACACATACGGTAGATAGTTAACTGTTACTAATCATAATCACTTACCCTCTTGTGTTCCCTTTCTTCTCTATGTGCACATAGCTCCCCGCTTTATGGGCTCAAAAGCTAGGCCTGCCGGCCCTCTGACCATCCCATACAAGGTTCCTCCCATAGGCTCAAGAACTAGACCTCTAGATCCCTTGACCATCCCGTTCCCACATTCTCATTCTCATGCTAATTACTCATTCATAACATAAGCACATACAATTTATTATAGTAGATATTCTTTAAGACTTGAAGGAAAGTACCATTCACCTTGGTAAGTTAGGAACCTTTCTCACTAGAAGTTCCTTGGTCTTATCGGGCTCCCTTTTGGACCCTAAAATCCAGATTCCAATTTAAGCTCAGATTACTCATAGTTTTATGCCTTATCTCGAGATACTTCCTTTTATAAAAATTCTCTAAAACGTCTCAGGAAGTGTACCTTAAAATATTTTCTCATAACTCTTCGTGATTTGGCCGAAATCCTCAAATCATGAAGACTGGCCCAAGCTTACACGAGTACTCGACCATTCTGTCTTTTCCTCGCTCTCCAGCTGATTCCTTGGAGCTTCTACTCCGGAATCCCTAACTTTAAAATTAGACTCTCAAAGCTTTCAGGTGGCTTTAAAATCACTCAAAACGCATGAGTAGTCTGGGAGAACTCTTCGTCCCAAGTTGATGCTACCTCCAGACTTCACTATCCAACAATATCTCCACCTCTTGGAACTTCTTGACCAACGTATGGCCTTTATGATCAACGCATGGTCTCCTCCAAATCTACCTTCAAACTCTCTTCCTTACGTCTTTTAAAGAGGATTTTGAGTTATGAGAAGAGACACCTTGTGGTGGTATTTATAGGCTAAAGGAACCGATCCTTCTCATCTTTACTAAGGCTCAACGCAAGACACCTCCTACTATGGAGTGTTTGCACCATCTTTACTAAGGCTCGACGCAAGACACCTCCTACTATGGAGTGTTTGCACCATGCTTTGTCACCACCTTCTTCCTTTCCATTCACCTCCTCTCATGCCACTCACCTGCTTGAGTTATCTTCCTCATGTATAAGAATTCCTTTGCATGAAACTTTATTCATCGAGCTCCTAGTAAATCAAGTCCAACCACCTCTCGATATAGTTATTTGTCCAGGTAAACTCAGCCTTCCATAGCGCAAGCCTCAACACCACTCCATTGTTTAGTCCATTGTGCAGCTCCTGCACATCATCACTTAGCTCCATCGTCCAATGAATCTCTCGTTATTGCTTAACATTCAGCCTTCTCGCTATCTCTTGCTGTAATAGTCTAGTGCCTGTGTCCATCGCATAGCACCAATGCCCCATTGCGTAGCTCAATCGTTTAGTAAACTCTCACTCTCAACGATCTCGCTGACGCTCATCGCATAGCGCATAGCCTATCACATAGCTCCTGCACCTATCGTTTGGTTCCATCGTGTAGCGCTGACGCCTTATCGTCTAACGCATCATGCCCATCGTGTAATGCCATTGCCCAACGTCTGCGTCTATCACGCAACGCCCATTGTCCGGCAGTCTAGCGCATCACTTCACATCGTTTAGCGTCGCCTACAGCTACACGATCCTTTAGCACATTGCTCAGCACTGCCCATAGCTGTATGATCGTTCACCCAGCACCTTAGGCTCACTATCTCGCGCTCTTTGCTCTCGCTCACACAGGTTCAACCCATGAGCAACTCTTGGCAATGCCTCTTGCCAACGCCTCGGCAAACATGTGTCCAACCTCACAAATGCATGGTTGCCCTCGGCTTCAATGCTTAAGCTCTTTTACTTATTCAGCCTCATCTCATGCATTTAATGTTTCCTAACACAACACGCATGGTTTCTTTTGACTTTACACTTGGCCAATTTTTCACTATTTAAGGTTTAATTCAAGGTACTCAATGAAAATCTATTCATACACTTAGAAATTTTCCTTCTTTTTAACATAGGATTCAACATACACTTAGTAAATTCCCTTAATTACCTGCTTAAGTAGAGAAATTGAGATCCGGGTTTCACATAATCAGTGTTAATAGTAAACGGTGTTAATAACTAACAGTAATTATTTCGTGGCCAGTCTTACACAATCTCTTCGTGTAGAAAACCCCCGCTCAAATATCTCTACATCAATGAATTGATCACATCGTTATGACACTTTACAACATTTGTAACAATCATAAAGCGAACCATATTTAATAGTATCTCTAGAAATAGGTACCCAAACTAATCTATGTACTATAGACTATTTAAGTTATTTTACTCGAACTTGATCAAGTTTACTTCTTCACATAAAGTCCAAGTATTCATTACAATAGCCAATGGTTTGTAGTTTATTGGATTTAGAGTTATTAAAAAATCAATCCATTTTCATTTAACAACATTTGTCTGCATAAACTTCATA
>NW_024063744.1:19376-26341 GCF_009727055.1 Benincasa hispida | reverse complement strand
GATCAAAATACATGCAACTTAAACAAAACTACAAGGGCAAAAATATAATTTTTCTCCCTGATTCATTAATAAAAAGGGTGTGGTTTAACATTCACATGATATTATTGATTTAAGATTTCTAATTTATACACCTGTAAATTTAGAGGTAAATTGATTTTCTTTCTATCTATTTACCTATAATGTTTAAAAATAAGACTTGAGTTGATTTGTGTCCTCAATAGTTTAAAGTTTATAAATAATTGAAAAAAAAAAAATTGACTTAAAGCAACATGAAATTCTCTTTCCAAGTACATATTAAAAAAATTATTTATACATATTATTTTTTTTGAAGTACTAAAAGAAAATAATGCAAAAAGAATCGTAAGAATTCTTATAAATTTAGGCATGGTAAAAAATTGAAAAGGTAAGTTATGCTAGGATTTCACGATTTAATACGTATATCGACGGTCAAAGATATAAAAAAATGTTGTATAATTCAAAGTACTCATGTTAAAAAAATTGGAGAAAATAAAAAAACTGAGCTCCGAATGTTGTTTTGCAGTAGTGTTGCATTAGAAAAAGGAGAGGAAAATGAATATGCAACTTATGTTATGCGTTGACCTCCATGCGTCGATGGTCATGCATTGGACTAGAAAATATACAACATGTGTTTAAGCATGTATGTGATGATCATACGTTCTTGCCACAAGTTTTCTCGCTTTCTCGCCAAGTACAACGAGAACGCAAGTTTCTCAGGATGATCCGAGGTTGAACACAAGGACTTGTAACTCAATGCTATTTGTGAAGTAATGCGTTTGAGGCAAGGAATAAAAGTAAAAAAATAAAAGTTAAAGGATTATGCACTACTCCTACTCCTAACTAAATAGATTAAGCAATGGAAGTTTAACTATGAGAATTGATAGAGATGCAGCAATCGTTAACACATAATAATGTTCATACTGTTAGGTCGCCCAAGTAATCCCGGCTCGCCATAGTAACGCATCGTGCACGTCTCGGTGTTTAGCCGCATGCTTATATCTCTATAACGAATGGTTGCATCGAGCATAAGATCATGCCTATCTCTAGGAACAATGCATAATTTTTCTTAGTGTGTTCCACTACTCACCCTCTCAGGCTGTTAGTTGCGGCTAATTAACTCATAGACAAGCATTGCAACAACCCATAGACAAGCATTGCTATAGCTTCATACTAGGCGAAGAGGATTAACTCACTATACTTGCACAACGCACACGTCTCAGTGGGTTGCTGCATGCATCCTATCTCTAGGCTACACGATTGAGTATGCGACTACCTTTAATAACTAAACGATGAAGGTAAATGATGACAAAGATGAAGAAGATGACATTGAAGGAATTAAGATATGCATTGACAAAATGTATTAATGTCTTAAGCCAAAATGTAATACCATATAGAGACAAAAGGAGAAATGGAAGGCTAGATGAAAACAATCTCTTGCTTTTCAACTGAAATGCGTCAAGGCTGCTGGTGGCGCCATGGATGGATGATGGAGAAGTCTCTCTCGAGCTCTATCTCTGGCAAAAACTCCAGTCATCACTCGGAATGGGTTGTGGAGGTGAAGAATCCTCAAAGAAAATGTCACGACCCTCTCATAGATTTCATTTCTTACCTAAGAGAAGGTGTGATGCTAATAGATGCTACTCTTTCATGAAAACTACTGACATTACCTTTCTAGTTTCCTTTTTAACATTATTTACTATAGCAGCGGAAAAAAATCTTAATGGAACAAATGGTTACACATGCTTTATTTAGGAAACGAGATTACAAATTTAAATTACATTTACCAGTGTGGCACTATCCGACTACAAATCTCTTTTAGTACTATTTCTAAACTTGTGGTAGACCTTGACCAACTTCGCAACTTGGAATCTTCTGCTACGTGTGAGAAAAAAAAAACGAAAAACAAACCATGATCTTTACAAAGCTCAGTGAGTGGAATCATATATACAAGTCTTTTTCAGATCATCCACATTCTATCACGAGGTTCCGATGCAAACGTCCATCATTCCATGAAGCTTTTCACAAACCTACCTACACACACGGTAGATAGTTAACATTTCACATCTAAAAATATTCATTAACCTATGTACACATAGTTCTCTCTTTCATAGGCTCAGAAGCTAGGTCCGCCGGCCGTCTGACCATCCTATTCAAGGTTTTCCGTCCCACAAGCTTAGGAACTAGACCCCTTGGTCACCTGACCATCCTGTAAGGATTTATTTTGGGCTCAGGTTCTAGGTCCATAGACCCCCTAACCATCCCAACCACATATTCATCTCATAATACAAACTACAGCATATTAATTGTGAATATGCTTAAAAGAGTAAAAGAAGAAACCACTCACAGTGACCTGCTGAGATTTCTTTTTCCTCCTAGTTCACCTGGTTTCCCTTACTCTTCTATTGGACCCTATTTCAGATTTCACTTTAAGCTTATATTACTCACTCTTCTGGGCCTTGTCTTAAGATATTTTCTTCTTCACAAATGTGTGAGAATGTCTTAACTAGTGTACCTTAGAGTTTTGCCTTGAAATTCCTTCGCAATAGTTTGGAGTCTCGAGTTCACTCCACCTGGCCCGACTGTTTCTCCACTGATGAGAATCTCTCAGTTTTCCTTGGATTTGACAACCTTAGATTTAGAATTTCATCACGGCGGCCCTCACACTAAATCTACATTCAATTTAGAAACTTTTGGTTCAAAAATCACTTGATTCGCACAAGTAGTCTGAAATAACTTCTTGTTTGAACTTAGCCTAGGCATCTGTCGGTACTCTGATTTCCTTCAGTTCCTCTGTTAAGGCTTTTCGTCCGATCAACACTTCTTTTCCTCCGTTCAACGCATGAATGTCTCATACTTCCTCCTTTTTCAGTGACCTTATGAACTTAAATTTTTTGTAGGTTAAAGTGAAGTGTTCTACTCCTTTTGTAGGCATCTCACCCTTCTTCTTTACCCAACACCTCCTCCTTTGATCACATCCAGGTGTATTCCTCTCATTTTGCCAACGCCTAGCCTCATCCACCTCCTATTTGATATGTCTTCTTCATGCATCGAACTCACTTTTCTTGAATATTTATTTGTCCAATTCCTACTATCTCCGTTTCAGACTTCTGTCGGTAAATCCATTTGTCCTGATGAGCTCACCAATCTTGCGTAACGCAGTCCTTGTCTATAGTATAGCCCGATCGTCTAGCGCGTCACTTCTCATCGTTTAACACCGTGCGCATCTTTAGGATTGTCTAGTGCATCGCTTAGCTTCGTGCATTGCTATACAATTGCCTACCTTATCGTTTAGCTCCCCGCATTGCTACACAATCATCCAATGCCCACCTACACAATCGCCTACCTCATCGTGTAGCACCGCTCACTTACTAGACGATCATCTACCTCATCGTGTAGCACTACTCACTTGCTACATGATTGTCTACCTCATCGTGTAGTACTACTCATTTGCTACACGAGTGCCTACCTCACCCTTGCGTTTAACCCCTCGCTTTCTCTACTCTTGCTCACGCGTTCAACGCATGGTCGATTCATGCAATGTCTCGGCCAATCATGCGTTCAATTTCACAAATTCACACATGATTGTCCTTGACTTAGTTCTATTTTATACGTTACGCCAAATGCCTGGTTCCTTGTTAACCTTACACTTAGTCAAATTTCCATTAGTTCAATTCCAAACTTTTTGAAGAAAATTGCATTCAACACCTAGAGTTTCTTCCATTTTAGTATAGGGTTTCATACCTAGTCAGATTCTCCTAATTATTGGCTTAAACAGAGAAATAAGAATGCAGGTTAGAAAATCTCGCTCATGCTCTCATCTACGATCACAAACATCCGCCCTAAGACAGAAGCTCGGATGCCTTGAAGTGAAGGTCCAAGGTACTATTTATAGAGCTTAAATGCCGAAAGCGTTCATGATTGTGTTCTGCCTCACTGCTACCTTTGTCACGGTATGGGCAATGTCAACATCATCTTATTTTGTTGATACTCCCAAGGTATGTGTTCGAGCTTATTTCTCTTGAGTTGCCTACGCATTCCATCTACCTTGTGAGCAGTCTTTTATCACGATTATCACTCTGTGGATGCAACATTCCATGCTGCGAACTAATCTTTATGACAATCAACTCATGCGGTCAACCTTGCGGCGGTCTGGGACTGACGTATGCGATCAATTCATGTAATATCTGCAAAAATGGACACTTTGACGCGAAATAATGCATGGTATAGGGTTAGTGAGGATTTTTGGTGCTGATTGACACAAGCTCACTTTTCACATGAATTCCTAGTATTATCAATGCATATCCTGCTTATTAGCCCTCATATAAGTAAAAGGCTACAATAGCTTGTATTTCTACGAGCTATCAAGTAGTATTCAAAACTATCTGCTTTTTGTCATTTAAGAATTTAAGAAAAAAAGTTTCAACACTCCAAAATTTGTGTTACAATGATTTATTAAAATCATTTCCAAATATATTGATTGTTAGAATGTCTTGAATATGTTATCTGACACTTCCAACGATGTACTTCGGGGGCTCGCTATTTGACATTATTTGGCATACTTAATTATTTATGGTTGATTTATGGTTATGACCCTAGCATTTAGAGAACTGTACTATATCAACTCTCTAACCCTGGAGTCGCCATCATCTGTAACACTCACTCATATAAAAGTGCCCTCTACTTTCGGATGTAGCTAACAACACTATTAGTGAAATATGTGAATCTGTGTGTTGATCTTCAGGTGGCTTTGGAATCACCGAAAACACACAAGTAGTCTGGGAGAACACTTCGTCCCAAGTTGATGCTACTTCCAGACTTCACTGTTTGGCAGCATCTCCTCCTCTTGGAACTTCTTGACCAACGCATGGTCTTGCTACCAACACATGGCCTTCATGATCAATGCATGTTCTCCTCCAAATCTACCTTCATACTCTCTTCCTTACGTCTTTTGAAGAGGATTTCAAGTTATGAGAAGAGACATCTTGTGGTGGTATTATAGGCTAAAGAAGCTGATCCTTCTCATCTTTACTAAGGCTCAATGCAAGACACCTCCTACTATGGAGTGTTTGCATAGCACCTGTAATCATCTAGTGCCTGTGTCCATCGCATAGCACCAACGCTCCATCACGTAGCTCAATCGTTTAGTAAACTCTCACTCCCAACGATCTCATTGATGCTCATTCATAGTGCATAGCCTATCGCATAGCTCCTACGCCTATCGTTTAGTTCCATCGTGTAGCGTTGACGCCTTATCATCTAACGCATCATGCCCATCGTGTAATGCCATTGCCCAACGTCTGCATCTATCACACAATGCCCATTGTCTGGCACTCTGTCTATCGTGTAGCACTCACGCTCATCATGTAGCGTCACCGTGTAGTCTATCGCCCAGCACCCGCAACTAACACATCGCCTAGCATCCAAGCTTATCGTCTAACGCCCGCTCATCGCTTAGCACTATCGCATAGTGCTATCGTCTAGCACTATCGTCCAGCATCTATGCTTATCGTCTAATGCTTAAACTGATCATATTGTGCTTATCGCCTATCGTGTAGCTCCGTCATCTAGCACATCACTTCACATCGTTTAGTGTCGCCTACAGCTACACAATCGCCTAGCACATTGCTCAGTGCTGGCCATAGTTGTACGATCGTTCACCCAGTGCCTTAGGCTCATTATGTCACTCTCTCTACTCTCACTCACGTAGCCACAACGCATGAGCCACTCTTAGCAATGCTTTTTTTGCCAACGCCTCAGCCAACATGCGTCAAACCTCACAAACGCATGGTTGCCCTCGGCTTCAATGCTTAAGCTCTTTCACTAATTCAACCTCATCTCATGTGTTTAATGTTTCCTAACACGACACGCATTGTTTCTTTTGACTTTACACTTAGCCAAATTTTCACTATTTAAGGCTTAATTCAAAGCTACTCAAGAAAAATCTATTCACACACTTAGAAATTTTTCTTCTTTTTAACATAGGATTCAACTTCCACTTAGTTAATTCCCTTAATTATCTGCTTAAGTAGAGAAATCGAGATCTGAGTTTCACATAATCAGTGTTAACAGTAAACGGTGTTAATAAGTAACAGTAATTATTTCGTGGTCAATCTTACATAATCTCTTCATGAAGAAAACCCCCACTCAAATATCTCTATATCAACGAATTGATCACATCGTTTATGATGCTTTACAACATTTACCGTATTCAATAGTATCTATAGAAATAGGTACTCAACCTCCTCCCATGTTTTACGTATACCTATGCTCTGATACCACTCTGGTATCAGCTAACTCTTTAACCTTTCCTAAAACTTATACTGGATACTAAACTGGTATAAACTAATTCCTCAATTGTCTCAAAACATATGTTCTGATACCAAGTTGGTATCAACTTAAACTTTATACTCAACTTCCTCCCAGGTTTTACGTATACGTATGTTCTGATACCACTCTGGTATTAACTTAAACTTTATACTCAACCTCCTCCCAGGTTTTACGTATACCTATGCTCTGATACTACTCTGGTATCAGCTAACTTTTTAACTTTTCCTAAAACTTATACTGGATACTAAACTGGTATAAACTAATTCCTCAATTGTCCTAAAACTTATGTTCTGATACCAAGTTGGTATCAACTTAAACTTTATACTCAACCTCCTCCTAGGTTTTACGTATACCTATGCTCTGATAACACTCTGTCACACCACGCCCCCATAACACCTTCTCAGCCTGAAAGAGGGATGCGACTGTAGCAATTATCAACCCTCGAGCTAACACTTAATGCCTAATGATTCTTGTGGAATAACTCTGATACCATACTATAACTTATACACAGCGGAATGATTAAGTCAAGAAGATAAACTATAACAGATTAAGTAGGCCCATCTTTTATTACAATAGTGATATAACGTTTATACAACTTAAGGACTTAACAACAAAGTTTA
>NW_024063744.1:3500-18561 GCF_009727055.1 Benincasa hispida | reverse complement strand
AAGTTCGAGTAAACAGTCAAAATGATCTATGGTACATGAAAAAGGTTGGGTACCTTATTTTGGTAACACCATTGGATGCGGCCTACTTTGTAGTTGTTACAAAGAGTTGTAAAGTGCTACATACAATGTGATCCTAATTCATACATGTTATGACATGAGGAGTGGGGGCAGCCTATGCAATGAGTTTGGAGAAGATCAGGACCAAGAAATAGGTCACCCTTACTTTTCAATGTTGTTTACAGTGTAAGACTGACTATTTCACCTAGATGACCTAGGTAACTCAATCTTAATCCTGAGCTAACTATGAACACCTATTTATTCGGGATTGCTCTTAGATTTGCATAGGTGAGAGTTGGCTCAACAGTGTCGGCTCCATAAGACTCCCATTTTAGGGGTAAGGCTGAATAGATAGCTGGGAACATAGGGTGCAAGACAGAGTTCAAACCTACCCGATTTAGGGATAGAAGAAAGGTTATTCTCTTAAGTACTGAATCCAATGACACACCCCGCACCAGATTACCCTCCTAACCTGGACGGAATGGTGACTACAGTAGTTACCAACCCTTTTACTGGCACTTACTGCCTATCTTACCTATTAAATATTACTCAAACCCTGAATACATACATTTTAACTCATAACTTAACACTTTTACATCACAAGGTTCTGCAGCATTGTTTATACATGGATATTACGACCTAGTGAGCCCCATCAAGAATACTAGTCACTAAACAGACACATGTGTCCTAACTAATACAGGTCTTCAATTATGCTTCCTTCAACCTGTTTCTTTGAGTGGCAGAACAACAGCAGAATAGTCCTTTGGGAACTGACCGCTACCTGAAATGGAAAAACATTCGAAAACGTGAGCTAGAAGCCCAGTGAGTGACTTAATAAAAATATAAATCTCATGCTTAAAACTGAAAGCTTAAGAACATAATACTGAAACTAGAGTATACCAAGCAAACGTGTACATAAAACCATTAACATCATTATTCCTCAGGTGAGAATGAGCATACATCGCTCTAGCTCCCAACGTGTGTTATCGGCTAAGAGACCCATACCTCGGCCTCTCATTTAGATCTGTCTATGTGCTCATGGAGTTTTCTATGTACCGTCAATACCTTAGGTACATTTATTCAGATTCCTTCCTTACCTTTGGTATTCGGCTCACTACAGCTATTAAGTTCTCGAAAAACATTTAAAGAATAGTTCTCAAATATAGCATAGAAAACTCTTTAGGATACCTTCCCTACCTCTATCCCTTTCAGTATATTTAGGAATACTAACACATGTACATTGGCAATCTTTGGTATTTAAAGCACAGTACATCAAGCTTCATACGACCTTAGCTTTAATCCTAACGCATGCTTCATACTTTGCAAAATAAGTTGGCTTAAATCATGTTGAACTAGCTTGTAAAACTATTAGCATGTGTTAGTTATGTTGTTGGAAAACTCATACATTAGTAACATCATGCGTTGATAAACATTCATAAGCATTAGCACTTCCAAACTACCCTTCTAGCCTAGAAGAAGATATGACTACCTTTATCCTTAGTTGAGAGTGAACTATCAGATCTAACTCTTAATGCCAAACTTAGTCGGGGAGAACCTTTTTGCTCAATCCCTCGACGTTGTATTACCTATGTGCACGTGGTTATAACTGAGTACCGTAATACCTTAGGTACTTGACTAGGATACCTTCTCATTGTCCTTCAGTATCCATCATATAACTAGTCATAAACATTTAGTTGAACGGATACCTTCTCATTGTTCTTCAGTATCCGTCATATAACTAGTTATTAACATTTAGTTGAACACTAAAGCTTAGTGCTTAAATCATCATACCAGTTCATCCATCATACTAGTTCATCATAAAAATAGAGTTATTTAAAAATACTGAAAGTATTTGGACAAGATAACATATCTAAATCATGTCAGTTTCATGGAAAACATGCTTTACTTAGCATGAGAAACAATTTCACAAATATGTTGCTTGGCAATTCATTTAAACACTTAGCATCAGAAATATCTTCAAGAAATCTTAGTTTCTAAATCATTAAAACAGTAAATCATCACATGGTCACTCACAGCTCGTTGGCCTCTTAATAGGTTATACGCCTCTCGCAGCTCTTCTTGGCCTGAAAGAACATAATTCTCGGTTAAACTACTTAGAATTCTTAGCAAAATACTTCAAATAGTTCATTTACTAATACAACTTTCATTATCAAAGACAACTTTAATAGCGAGATTCTCCTCATGAGCAAGATCCTCATGAGCGAGATTCTCCTCTTGAGCGAGATCAAGCTTTTCCTAGCGATAATCCCTTACCAACGATATCAGTGATACTCACCTTACTAGCGATACCAGCGATACTCAACCAAATTTCTAGCAAGATTCTTTTCTAGAGCGAGATCCTCATCACAAAATCTCGCTATAATCTCTACGGTGAGCTGTTTGCTTGTTCCTTCCACGCAGATGTCTGCTTATCCATAGATTCTCTGTTACAACTTTAAAAATTCATAACTCAAAATCTATACCTCTTTTGAAGAAACTTCCTTCTACAAACATGTTTAGAATCGAGTTAACAATATTACCTTGAAATTTAAGCTCAAAATTCCTCGTCGTTTAATCTAGAGATTCAAAACTTCATCGTTAACCCCAATTCAAGCAGCTGCCTGCTTGTTCAACAATTTCCAGTTCAAACTTCAAAATCATATAACTAGATTTCTAGGCCTCATCTTAAAAAGTTCCATTCTACAAAGATGTTCATGACTGAGTTAACAATATTACCTCAAATTTTTAGCTCAAAACGCATTCGTCCTAGAGCTTCAATTCTTCACAGATAGCCTAGATTCATCCGAGAAACGAACCCTTCAGCTTTATTTTACCCCTCTGGCCTTATTCTATCGAGTTTTCCTTCCAGCATCCCAGCCATAGAAAATAGACACACAGAGCTTTCGAATGCCACTGAAATTACACAAATAGCCTAAGTAGTTTGACCAAACCAACCCAGTGAATTCGACCTTCTTGCTTATATTATCGCCCAAAATCCAGCATGAACCCTCCTTGTGCCACCTGGCCCACTATTGGTGATGAAGGCTAGGATTTAGCAAAACTCCTTTTTTCTAACTTCGTTCACAATATTACTTCAGCACTACACCTTATTAGATGGCATGATCTCATTCATATGCTTATTTCATCAAGCATGACCTTCCTTTGCCTAGCCGAGTTTTGTCCTACTTTTACACTTAGCTACCCAAGAGTCTATTTCTTCTTGCTTCCTTCTTCTACCCTTCCTAAGGCATGACTTCATTTAGCTCATTAGAAGACATCACATTACTTACTCTTACTTGAAGTAATTAGGGTTTGGTTTTACATCCAAGTCTTGAACAAGGGGTCCCACCCTCTCACTGGGCGCCGAGAGTTTGGTTTAGTGATTGGATCACAAACTAGTTGTTCATTAGAGGATCAGTAGGGACATGAGAAATAAGACGTAATCTCGGGGGTAAAATGGATATTTGACCCAACCGTTATTACGAACAACCTGTGAAGGGTCAACTCGCTTATTATGGTTAAATCATGTGGACATAATATATCTACAGTGAGGGGAGTGCAACTATGGGCTTTAGTGGAGTGACCCATTAGTTAACGAATGGGGATTAATTTGGTCTAGTGAGTTTAGCCAACTAATCTCGGATTTTTGGAGACCATGATCTCTAGGTCCACGAGATCCCTTTACTAGCTCGTAACGGACTAGCTCTAGAATAGCGTGATGAGTTAATTTGAAATGTTCATATTAGAATTAAGAGAATTAGTAATTATATGAGATATAATTACATTTTTAATTTGATCATTAAATGGAATTTGAAATATTTATATTTAAACATGATTTAAATATATAAAGATTGATACGTGTTAAAATTAATTTAATATTTGATATTAAATTAATTAAGTATTATTTAATAATTAATTTATGAAATTAATTAAAATTTTCAATTTTATAAAATCAAGTTTTGATTTTTGATAAAATTGGAAAATATAAAAAACAAAACACAAATGGAAAAAATTGGTTTTCCATTATCCATCTTTCAACCTTCTCACACAAAAGCATCTTCTTTGCCTTGTCTTTCTCCAAGCATGAGCTGCAACCCATGTATCTCTCTCTCTTATATGTTGATCTGCAATATAATTAAGAGTTTGGATTGAAATTTGGGCATACCATCTATAGAGAATTTTAGAGAAAATTCGAGTTGAAGAAATGGTTCTTCACCAAGATTGTTGCTGTGAGCATTTCTCCTTCATCCCTTGATTCAAGCTTGTTTTAAGTCCCACAACTCAATCTAGAGTACCAAGAGAATAGTGGAAAAGATCTTGAGGTGGTCTGCAACAAGATTCGGAGAAGATAGCAGCTGGAAAAGGAGCTTTGAAGAAGTTCTACAAGAGGTATGTCTTGAAACTAACTTGTTTTCAGCAAGAGGATGCTTTATATTTTTCCAAAATTGGTGAATTAGAGTGCTTAAATTATCCTTGTGCTTCTGCTGTTGCTGATACAATCCTACACTTTTGAAGAGGATTTCGAGTGATGAGAAGAGATATCTTGCGGTGGTATTTATAGGCTAAAGAAATCGATCCTTCTCATCTTTACTAAGCCTCAACGCAAGACACCTCATACTTTGGAGTGTTTGCACCATGCTTTGCCACAACCTTCTTCCTTGCAATTCACTTACTCTCATGCCACTCATCTGCTTGAGTTGTCTTCCTTATGCAAAAGACTTCCCTTGCATGAAATATTATTCGTCTAGCTGCTACTAACTAAAGTCTAACCACCACTCAGTATAGCCATTTTTCCGGGTGAACTCGGCCTTGCGTAATGTAAGCCTCAGCTCCGCTCCGTCGTTTAGTCCATCGTGCAGCTCTCACACATCATCGCTTAGCTCCATCCTCCAATGAATCTCTCGTTGTTGCTTAACATTCAATCGTTTCCCTTTCTCACACTGTAATTGTCTAGTGCCTGCGTCCATCGCATAGCACCAATGCCCCATCCGTAGCTCAATCGTTTAGTAAACTCACGCTCTCAATGATCTCGCTCTCAACGATCTTGTTGACTCTAATTTCATAGTGCATAGCCTATCGCATAGCTCTTGCACCTATCGTTTAGTTCCATTATCTAGCGTTGACGCCTTATCGTCTAACGCATCATGCCCATCGTGTAACGCCATCGCCCAGCGTCTGCGTCTATCGTGCAATACCCATCGTCCAGTGCTTTGCCTATCGCACCATCGTGTAGTCTATCGCCCAGCACCCGCATCTAACGCATTGCCTAGTGTTCAAGCTTATTGTCTAGCGCCCACTCATCGCTTAGCACTATCATATAGTGCTATCGTCTAATGTTATCATCTAACTTCTATGCTTATCGCCTAGGGCCTACACTAATCGTATAGTGCTTATCGCCTATCACGTAGCTCTGTCATCTAGCACATCACTTGACATCATTTAGCGCCTCCTACAGCTACTCGATCATCTAGCACATTGCTCAGTGCCCCCCATAGCTAAGATCGTTCACCTAGCGCCTTGCGCTCATTATCTCACTCTCTCCGCTCTTGCTCACACAACCTCAATACATGAGCAACTCTTGGCAATGCCTCTTGCCAATGCCTCGACTAACATGCGTCCAACCTCACAAACACATTACTTCAATGCTCAAGCTCTTTTACTACTTCAGCATCATCTCATGCATTTAACTTTAACTTTACACTTAGCCAAATTTTCACTAGCTAAGGCTTAATTCAAAGCTACTCAAGGAAAATCTATTCATACACTTAGAAAATTTCCTTCTTTTTAACATAGGATTCAACTTACTCTTAGTTAATTCCCTTAATTACCTACTTAAGTAGGGAAATTGAGATCCATGTTTCACATAATAGGTGTTAACGGTAAACAGTGTTAATACGTAACAAGAAATATTTCGTTGTCAGTCTTACACAATCTCATCGTGTAGAAAACCCCCGCTCAAATATCTCTGCATGAACGAATTGACCACATCGTTTATGACACTTCACATCATTTGTAACAATCATAAAGCTAATCGTATTCAATAGTATCTCTAGAAATAGGTACCCAATTGATGCGTTGATTTATGGTGTGATGATGTGTGTATGCGATGATGTGTGGATGCGATGATCATACAAGTTTTCCTAACAAAGCCCAAGTATAAGCCTTCTTAGATTTCTGATAAGTCCAGGGTCGAACACAGGGACTACTAAATAGATATACGATGGACTCTCTAATTCTATTGCAGTGATGAAAAATAAGTAGATGGTGTTTTGATTTAGATTTTCCTATGCGATGGAGTTGAACGTGGAATGATGAAAGCGTATAGTTATAACAAGTATGTGATGAAGGGGTTGAGAAGACTTAGCTAACATTTCTAAAGATTGTGTACAGGTTATGCGATCATGCTAGACACAGATATTAGTACTACATTTCTCAATGAAAAATGCCACATTTCCTATTTCTAGGACGCATGCGATGTGTATGAAAAACAACAAATAGACTTATTTCTAAGTTTCTACTCTTGCTTATGCGATCTAAATCCGACTCTCTCAAGCCTAGATTTTATCTTTAGACTACTTTCTCAAGTACTTCCAAATGATGAATGACGCATACATAAGACAAGATGATCGCATAAAATGCGTAGCTTAGGTCATGCTAGCTAAGTACTTCTCAACCCATTCACAAATTTAGTTACTCATGCATGATGTGGAGAGACTGAACATAAATTGAAATGAAGTATTGAGTAGAAAATAACAAATGGATTTGAGAAATAACAAGCTAGGTAAGCAATGTCTTGCTTCCTGTGGCCTTTTACACTTCTCTTTATCACTTCAACTCTGTTCTAGATGCGGATTCTTGCACTCGCATGGGTTAGACTTCCATCATTTGTATTGTTTTCTGGCAGTATCTCAATCTTTCCGAGAGCAATTTCTCTCGGCTTCGCCTCACCTCATTGTTCTCTCTCTGTCTCTATGTATATATGTATCTCTCTCTTCTTGTAGCATTGGGTATTTATAGATTTCAAGGTGAAGCAGCTCTTCTTACCAATGATTTTAATGATGGGCGACATTAACTTCCCTACTCTATTACGCCATTTAAAAGTCACCAAAAGTTCAATGTACTTGCAACAGTATGGTTTTTAACGGCTTGTCAACTAAATCCGAAATCGACCATTATCAGCTTTATGCCCCATCATGATTTAGTATGTCATCGCCTTGATGCGAGGTCTTTATGCAATCACTTTTGGAGAAACTTCTCACGATCGCATGACTTACGATTGCAACTTCAAGCGCGCTATCGCATTATGCCCCTAGATCGTAGCTTCTTATGCGCCATTGCATTATACCTACATAGAATAGGCAAATTAACTGCTTTTATGCGATGAGCATAGCGATTGCAATTCCTTTTAGTTTGGCGTTTTCAGACATGATATTGCCTATTTTACCATCGCTTTCTCTCATTGTTTTACTAATTTGAGTTGTAATAACTTGTATTTCTACCAGTTATCACACCCCCAAATTTAAAACAATACTTGTCCTCAAGCATAAACTAAAGGTTTTCTTTAAAATTTCAAACGTCTATACCCTACCTATACTTCTCAAAGTGCTTTATTCAAATTTCTGAACCAATGCCTTATTAATTTATATCCTAATCTTTTCTCAAAATATTTCTTCTTTTTAGGGACCGCAAGTTTAACCTTAAAAAAAATCTTTATCTAAGACATGGAATGATGTATTTCAAACTTTATCAAATTGGGGTGTTCAAGTGATTTTTACCCTTGCACGATTAAGATATTCGTTTTGTGATCTTGCACTGATCTAAGTGCCCAGCCTTCTGATAACGGGCAGGAATGTACGTTATCATAGTGCTAAGTTCTTAAACAATGCTAGCTTGCGTTGATAGAACATGTTAAATTGCATCCATTAAGCATCAATGTCATAATATTGCGGTCGCATACGTTCATCGCATATGAACAGTTGATCTTTGTATTTTTATGCAGAATATACGTTGACGTAAGGTGGAAATTGCTATCATAGGAATCATCGGTCGAGTGCAGCATTACCGTAAGGCTTTTCGGTGATCGTGTTCGCAAACATTTGCTCAAGAAGGATTGCCGCAACTTGGTTGGCACAACATGGTGGGTGCATCTGGGTGAAAGGCTAATTAATCATGATGGGACAAAAAGCTGATGACAGTCAAATCCGAATTAAGTTGACAACCGCTAACGATAACAAGTACATTCTGCTTTTCGATAACAAATATTCGGCGCACCAGTCAAGGAATTAAAGCCGTCCCATCTGGGCAATCATAAAAGAGAAGTTGCCGTTCACCCTGGATGTCTATAAATACCAAGGGAATGCTTCAGAAGAGGGGTTCACCATTCCACGAGTTCGAAAATTCATACCTTCGGATCGCATGTCTTTGTTCATAGTTTTCCTTTCATTTTAAGGCGAAGCAAGAGAAGAGTGGTGATGCCGGAGATCACTCAGGGAAACTCGAGAGAGAACCTTGAGGCGCAGTAGCAGAGAGCGGGCCGACTCTCACGAGAGCGAGATTATCTTTTGAACATGAGTAGAAAAATAGTGTAAAAGCCTGGACAACAAGAGATTGCTACTAGGATCTTTATTCTATCCTTACATTGTTATTTTGTACTTCATCTTTATATTTATGCAATGGAAGTCCTATTTCTACATCTGTTCACTCTCTTAGCACGCGTGAGTAGCTAAACCAATCAAATGGGTTGAGAAGAACTAAGCTAACATAACCTAGGAAGTTCATTGCTTGCAATTATCTTGTGTTATGCTGTGCCAAATACCCCTTTAGAGCTGCTCGAAAGAGAGTCTGAAGAAAGAACCTAAGACTCGAGAGAGTTAGGTTAGAATCTAGACTCGAAAGAGTAAGATTAGAACTACATAGACAAGAGATAGGGACTTAGAGATAAGCTCTGTTTACCAACCTGCATCGCATGCATCTTAGAGATAGGAGTGAAGATGTTTCTCTGTAAGAACTTGGAGACTATCGCCACATCATTTCCAATGCATAAAACTGCTTCAATCCATTTGGAAACATAGTCGACGGCCAACAGAATGTATTTATACCCATTTGACGATGGAGATGGTCCCATGAAATCTATACCCCAGTCGTCGAATAGTTCCACTTCCAATATGATATTCATTGGCATCACATTTTTTTCTAAAATGTTTCCAGTGTGTTGGAACTTATCGCATTTCATCAAATATTCTCGTGCATCCTTAAACAGAGTTGGCCAATAATACCCGCTTTGCAAAACCATTTCTGTTGTGCGCTATCCCCTGAAATGCCCTCCATAGCGTGATTCATGACATTGAAAAAGTATGCACTGAAAAGTAGTCTCTGGAACACAGAGTCTCAATTCTGGTTTGGTCCCCTTTTGCAATGATTTGGCTTGTCCCAGTAGTAGAATTTGAATTCATGAATGAGCCACATCTTTTGATGGGATGTGTAATTTTCTGGAAATTGTTTGCAGACCAAGATGTTGACAATATCTGCATACCAGGGTAGTTCTTCAACCTTAAGCAACTGCTCGTCCGAGAATGATTCTTCACCTCTGACTAAATGCGATCCACTTCTGGATTCTCTAACCTCGATAAATGGTCAGTGACCTGGTTCTCTGTTCCTTTACGGTCGATTATCTCCATATTAAATTCTCTGAGTAAGAGAACCCATCAGATTAGGCTCGGCTTCCTATCTATTTTGGTCATTAAATATCTTATCGCCAAGTGGTCGGTGTGGACTACAACTTTTGATCCCAATAAGTAAGGTCTGAATTTTTCAATCGTAAAAATTACTGCCAAAAGCTCCTTCTCGTCGGTGGTGTAGTTCGCCTACATGGAGTTCAATGTTCTGCTTGCATATGCGATGGGATGTAACATTGTCTTTACTTTTTGTGCTAAGACTGCCCGCATCGTATATCCGCTTGCATCGCACATCAGCTCGAATGGCGTTGTCCAATCGGGTGCGATCAGAATTGGCATTGTAGTCAACGCGTCCTTATCAAAGTCCAAAGGTCTATCAACTTCCAACAACGCATTCAGCGGTCGCGCTATTTTGGAGAAGTCCTTCACAAATCTTTTGTAGAACCCCACGTGTCCTAAGAAACTCCTTAAAGCTTTCACATTTGCTAGAGGTGCAAGTTTTCTATGGCTTCAATTTTTTATTTATCCTCATCTAGCCCATTCTTCGAAGCCTTATGCCCAAGCACAATTCCTTTTTTAATCATGAAATGACACTTTTCCCAGTTCAGCACCAGATTAATCTCTTCACATCTTTTTAGTATTCTCTCCAAATTTTTCAGACAGATTTTATATGTTTGCCCATAGATTGAGAAATCATCCATAAAGATTTCAACTAAGTCTTTAAGGTACTCGGAGAAGATTGCCATCATACACCTTTGAAACGTGTTGGGCGCATTGCATAGTCTAAACGTCATGCGACAAAAGGCAAACGTTCAATATGGACAGGTGAATGTGGTCTTTTCTTGATCCTCTGATGCGATCATAATTTGGTTTTAGCCTGCGTACCGATCAAGGAAATAGAAATAGTCATTCCCTACTAATTGGTCAAGCATTTGATCGATGAAAGGTAAGGGGAAATGATATTTCTTTGTCGCCGCATTGAGTTTCCTGTAGTCCATACAGATCCGCCAACTTATGACAGTCCTCATGGGGATAAACTCATTGCTTGCATTAGGGACTACAGCCATCCCACCCTTCTTGAGAATGGATTGTACGGGACTAACTCACGAGCTATCGACGATAGGGTATATAATGTTGGCATCTAACCACTTGATGATTTCATTTTATACAACTTCTTTCATCGCAAGGTTCAGTCTGCATTGATGTTCTATCGTGCCTTTTTTAATATGTTGGGCTAATACCTCTGATGTCTGTGAGCGTCCATCCGATTGCTTTAATATATTTCTTCAGAATACTGAGTAGCGTAGTTTCTTTTTCTTCAGGTAACACAGAGGATATGATTATTGGCAAGGTTTCATTTTAGATAAGGAAAACATACTTCAAGTGATTTGGTAGAGTTTTCAGCTCCAGTGTAGGTGGTTGCTCTAAGGAGGGTTTCTATGTTTTTCTTTCTTCATCCAAATTCAACATTTCTTCATTGTTCACTGTCTCTGTTATTGCATGGCAAGTTTCTAAGGATGCCGTCGCATCCTCTCTTTCTTCATTTTCTTCCTCGAACTCTCAATCTTCAACGCAAGTGTGTTCATCATTGGAATCTGATAAGCCTTCATCTTATGAGAACTTAATTGCCTTAATAATATTAAACCTGATCTTCTTTCCATTGATGCTCATTGTGATTTCTCCAATAGATAATAGACAAGAATGGTCATCCCAATATGATTGGCACATCTTTATCCGCCTGATGATCTAGAATAATGAAGTCTTCGAGTAGAATGAATTTGTTGATTGTTACCAAGAAATCCTTCAATTTCCCTTCAGGGTGTACCAGGGACCTATCTGCAAGTTGGAGAGTCACCGTTGTGGGTGTCAGCTGACCTACATTCAATTGTTTGAAGATTGAAAGGGGCATTAAGTTTATACTTGTTCTAAGATCGTACATTGCTTGACCAATGTAGATCCTTCCTATTGAGCAGGGTATTGTAAAGCTGCTTAGGTTGCGCATCTTTGGTGGGATTATAGTACTTGATTTTCCATTAATGCCACTATGGCAAATTTTCTTGTGCTTCTCTTCTTCAAAACAATATCCTTCAAAAGCTTGGCATACACTGGCATTTTCTCTATCGCTTTTATAAATGGAATATTGATGTGTAGTTATTTCAATATTTCTAGGAAGCGATGATACTGACCTTCATTGTTTTGCTTCTTTTTCAGTCTTTGGGGGAATGGAGGTAGTTGTACTTTCACTGTTCCATGGTCTAGAGGCTAAGAGGTGATTGCATCTTCAGGTTCCATAGTCTCGAGCTCCTTTGACTCAGTTTGCGACAACGATTTCTTTGATTCAATCGCATGTTGCTCCTTTGAATCGGTCTTGCTAGGCTCCTTCCTGACTTCTACCATCGCCTTTCTACTTCTCAGGGTGACTGCTTGGCAGTGCTCTTTCACAATATTCCCTAGATTGCGTGGAAGCTCAGTTGAGCTAGGCAATGTCCCTTGGGTTTTGTTCTTTAGTTCTCCTGCAATTTTTCCTATTTGAATTTCCAAATTGCAGATGGATGTAGCTAGGTTCTTGAGGTTTATTTCATTCTTTTCGATGTATTTCTTTAACAAGTTCTTCAGGGATGATGATGGTGGTGTTTGAGAGCTGCTAGCTTGCTGTTGCTATGTCCGTTAGTTCTTTGGAAAAATCCTCGTGGTCCTTCTCTCTGAGCCATAGGTTGACTGCTTTGTTGTTGGTTGTTTTTCTAAGAAAAATTAGGGTGATTTCGCCACCCCGGGTTGTAAGTGTTTGAAAAAGGATCGTTTTTAAAAAAGTAGATTGATTGGGGATTTCGTGGACACTCCTCAACAGAATGCAGTCCTTCACATGTAACGCAGCTGGTGTTTGTTTGTTCTATCCCATTTACTTGCCCACTTCGAGTTCCGGAATTGTTAATTGCAATGCCTTGCAATAAATTTCTCATCGCATTCATTTGACTTTGCAATGATGCAATGGCACCATTACTTGCATTACCTTCTCTGAGTTTTGAACACCCCGGAATTGTTACTTGCATTACCTTCTCTGGGTTTTGCTCGTTGATTGCTTTCTTGCCAATCTTCATGGTTTTTTGCGATGCGATCAAGAATGTTCTTTGCCTCATCATATGTTTTGTCCAGCAGACCTCCTGCTGCTGCCGCATTGGCAGCTGTCTATGATGCAGAATGGAGTATATGATAGAAAATCTCCATTTGGAGGCTATCCGACAATCCATTATGTGAGAAATCGCGTACTAGTCTCTTGAATCTCACCCATGCATCACTGAGAGATTCATGTTCTTCTTATTCAAAATTGGTGATCAATTTCCTTCTTCTGGCATTCTCTATGGGAGGGAAATAATTCTTCATAAATTTCTCCACAGCTTGCTCTCATGAAGTTATCTCTCCTGGTTCGAGGGAGTATGCCCAATTTCTTTCTTTATAGCATAGTGAAAATGGAAATAGCGTGAGTCGAACCACTTCTGGGGAAATATTGGGGAACACAAAAGTGTTACAGATTTCAATGATGCTTCATAGATGGGCGTGCGGATCTTCACCATGTCGTCCTCCAAACTGTCCTACTGTTTGTAGCATTTGTAACATTATTGGCTTCATCTCCAAACTTGATCCATCCAATGCTGCTCTCATGATTCCTAGGGAGAAATCATACAACTTTGGTGATAATAGTCCCGGATGGGTCTATTGCGATCATTTGCCAATAGGATAGGATTTGCCATTATGTTGTTTTCGTTTTCTATTCGTTCCTCAGGTTGTTCAGCCATTCTGTGAACTCTTCCTTGTCGTCTATGTCTGTTTTTCTGTCTTCTGCAAAAGGTTGTTTCGATCTCTAGGTCATAGTTGGGCTCAGGAGTGTGTCCTTTGCTCATGCAACACTTGCTTCTTCATTTACCGAAGGAATGGCAATGCAACAAAGGTCGAAAGTTGCAAAGATCACAGAGGTTTGATGTTAGTGCAATCTATACCGTAGTCCTCACCAACGACGCCAAAAACTTGATGCGTTGATTTATGGTGGGATGATGTGTGTATGCGATGATCATACAAGTTTTCCTAACAAAGCCCAAGTATAAGCCTTCTTACGTTTCCTAGTAAGTCCAGGGTCGAACACAAGAACTACTAAATAGATATGCGACGGACTCTCTAATTCTATTGCGGTGGTGAAAAATAAGTAGATGGTGTTTTAATTTAGATTTTCCTAAGCGATGGAGTTGAATGCGGAGCGATGAAAGCATAGAGTTATAACAAGTATGCTATGAAGGGGTTGAGAAGAGACTTAGCTAACATTTCCCAAGATTGTGTACAAGTTATGCGATCATGCTAGACACAAATATTAGTACTACATTTCTCAATGAAAAATGCCACATTTTCTATTTCTAGGACGCATGCGATGTGTATGAAAAACAACAGATAGACTTATTTCTAAGTTTCTACTCTTTCTTATGCGATCTAAGTCTGACTCTCTCAAGCCTAGATTCTATCTTTAGACTACTTTCTCGAGTACTTCCAAATGATGAATGACAGATACATAAGACAAGATGATCGCATAAAAGGTGTAGCTTAGGTCGTGCTAGCTAAGTACTTCTCAACCCATTCACAAATTTAGTTACTCATGCATGGTGTAGAGAGACTGAACATATATCGAAATGAGTTTTCCATTTTCTGCAAATGAAGTATCGAGTACAAAATAACAAACGGATTTGAGAAATAACAAGCCAGGTAAGAAATGTCTTGCTTCCCGTGGCCTTTTACACTATTCTTTATCACTTCAACTCTATTCTAGATGCGGATTCTTGCTCTCGCAACGGTTGGACTTTTCTCCTTTGTATTGTCTTCCGAAAGTCTCTCGATCTATCTGGGAGCAATTTCTCTCGGCTTCACCTCGCCTCCTTGTTCTCTCTTCGTCTCTATGTATATATGTATCACTCTCTTCTGGTAGCATTTGGTATTTATAGATTTTAAGGTGAAGTAGCTCTTCTTACCAATGATTGTAATGATGGACAGCATTAATTTCCCTACTCTGTTGCGCCGTTTAAAAGTCACCGAAAGTTCAATGTACTTGCAACAGTATGGTTTTTAATGCTTTGTCAACTAAATTCGAAATCGACCATTATAAGCTTTACGTCCCATTGTGATTTATTATGCTATCGCCTTGATGCGAGGTCTTTATGCGATCACTTTTGCAGAAACTTGTCACGATCGCATGACTTACGATCGCAACTTCAGGCGCGCTATCGCATTGTGCCCCTGGATCGCATATTGATATGCGCCATCACATTGTACCTTCACATAATAGACTTATT
>NW_024063744.1:0-2645 GCF_009727055.1 Benincasa hispida | reverse complement strand
ATTTAAGAATTTAAGGAAACAGGTTTCAGCACTCCAACATTTGTGTTAGATTGATTTTTTTAAAACATTTCCAAATATATTCATTGTTGGAATGTTGTGAATCTATTATCTGGCACTTCAAACGATGTAGTTCGAGGGCTCACTATTTGACATTATTTGGCATACTTATTTATTTATGGTTTATTTCCGATTATGACCCTAGCATTTAGAGAACTACACCTCTCTAACCTTGGAGTCGCCATCATTTTGTATTCTATAACACTCACTCTAATCAAATTGTCATCTACTTCTTGGATGTAGCTAACACACTATTAGTGAAACATATAAATTTGTGTGTTGATCTTCTCTATTCTTTTAGATTTTTTGTATTCTTTATTTGTCGATTTCATAGTAACCATCAACATCAACTAACTAACTAACATCGAAGAAAATATAAACATTTTAAGACTTTTGTAACAACAAATAATTATGGTCGTAAGCATATTGTTGTATTTACTTGTGTTATTATATATAATTTCTTAAAATTTTTCATCATGATATCTTCATAGAAACAATTTAACATAATTTCATACATTCAAATCCTAATTCTAATAAAGAGTAGACTAAATAGAGTTGGGTCCAAAGTGACATAATTAAAACATAAATTATATATCATTGATCAAAACTTCAAGGTTTGTATGCTCAATCCCACATGTTGTTGAGCTTCGATAATAGTTATTTTTAAATGTCAAAAACACTATTCATCATCAATAATTGTTAAATTAACGGTTCTAATAGAAACATTGTTTTAATGTGGCAATATTAATGATTTTTGGGATCAATCATTGTTTCTTCAAAAGAGCTGGTTGTCAGCCTTTATGGTGACACTATGTCACACCCCGCCCCAAGCTCGTACTCCTAAGCCCGAGGAGAGGCATGAGGGACCACAGATACTACCCTTTTATAATACCTACTGTCCAACTGAACCTCTTTACTCCACTCAGTAAACTTAAAGTCAACAAAATACAACAACTGATTAAGTAGACCCATTTTATTATAACAATTTAATGTTTGTACAACTCCAAGACTTAACTACAAAATTTACAATAACCACTGATTTAAAACCCTCTAGAAGTGTAACTGTGGCTTATGGTAGACCTTGACCTTAGCAGTATCTTAGAACTCCTCACATTTCGCTACCTAGGAAGAAAACATGAAATAACAGAATGAGCTTCACAAAGCTCAGTGAGTGGTTAACACTTCTAGTGTCTATTTCAACTCATAAATAATAAGCATATCATAAGTACGAGGTTACGTTCAAACCTCAGTAGATAGCTAAACTGATAACTACTTAGAATGAGTATGTTATCTACCTACACACACGGTAGATAGTTAATTGTTACTCATTACAAATACTTACTCTTTTGAGTTTCCCTTTTGTTTCCTATATTTTCTATGTGCACATAGCTCCCCACTCATGGGCTCAGAAGCTAGGCCCGTCAACCCTGACCATCCCATATGAGGATCCTCCCATAAGCTCAGGAACTAGACCTCTCGGTCCCTTAACCATCCCGTGAGGTTTTTCTTTCGAGCTCAGGAACTAGGTCCATTGACCCCCTGACCATCTCGATCACATAATCTCATTCTCATGTTAGGTACTCATTCATAACATAAGCATATACAATTTATTCTAAAAGATATGATTTAAGATGTAAAGGAAATTACCACTCACCTTAGTAAGGATAGGAATCTTTCTCTTAAAATTTCTTTGATCTTCTCGGGCTCCTCTTTTGAACCCTAAATTCAAGATTCAACTTAAAGCTCTAATTACTCATAGTTCTATGCTTTATCTCGAGTTATTTCCTTCTACAAATATGCTCTAAAATGTCTCAGAAATCTTATCTCAGCTAAGAAAACTTCGTGCTTTGGCCGGAATCCTAAAAAAATAAAGATTGGCCCAACTTACCCGACAGCTCAACCCTTCTGTCTTTTCTTTATTCTATAGCCTGATTCCTTAGAGCTTCTTCTCTAGCAACCCTATCCTGAAAACTTGACTCTTTTAGCTTTCAGGTGGCTTTGAAATCACTTCAAACACATGAGTATTCTGGGAGATCACTTTGTCCGAAGTTGATGCTTTTTCCAAACCTTCCTGTTCGACAACATCTTCCCCTCTTAGAACTTCATGACCGATGCATGGTTTCTACTACCAACGCATGCGTTCCTTCATCAACGCATAGTCTCTCTCCATTAGCGTTCATACACTATTCTTTATGTCCTTTGAAGAGAATTTGAGTTCTCATATGAAGTCCTTGGCCCTATTTATGGACGTCCAAGACTTCTCAAAGGCCGACACCTTCTACTTGACCGCATGTCCAAGTGTCCTTTTCTTACACTATTAACGCAACCTTGCATCATGCAATCCAAGGTGTCTTGTTCCCTTTTTACCAACACATAGCCCTCAAGTTTTCATGTCTTCTTGTGCATCCACCTCATTTGCTTAAGGCTTAAGATTTCTTCCCAACAAGCCACATGTCCGGATGATGATCTTGAATGCGGTGTCTTTAAATCTCAACATAACACCCTTCAAGCCATGGCCGCCTAGCACCTTTCCCCATATGTGACCTATTAACCTCGGTTGTGCCATTTCCAATTAACGCAACCTTCCC
>NW_024063743.1:0-6117 GCF_009727055.1 Benincasa hispida | reverse complement strand
ATATTGACAATTGGTCAAGGCTAATGATTATAGCATGTGCTTATATCCACCGCCAGCTTATCTGATGTGTTGACAAAAGAAGCATGAGGATATGAGTACTGCTAAAGAGATTATGGAATCTCTGCAAGGGATGCCATTAAGCATGTTTACAACAGTCGCATCAAAGTGGGGACCAATGTTTGTGAACATGTCCTAGACATGATGGTCCACTTTCATATGGCAAAAGTAAATGGTGTTGTCATGGATAAGAGAAGTCAAATTGGTTTTATTCTAGAATCTCTTCTGAAGAGTTTTCTGCAATTTTAAATGCATTAATGGATAAAAATTTGACTACTCTGCTGAATAAGCTACGGGCTTACCAGACAATGTTGAGAACAAAGGTCTGGTGCTAGAAGTAAATGTTACTACTGCCAGAAGAGAGGAATGTCCTCCAAGCCTGAAGTTACCTCCTCTTTGAAGAGTAAGAGTATTTTTGTGAAGAAAGGCAAAGGGGAAGGGAAGAAAAAGCCTACTGGATTGAAGACAAAGATAGCGCTGTAAAGGAAAATGTTTCCACTGCAACGAAAAAGGGCACTGAAGGAGACATTGCCCTCATATCTTGCCGAAAAAAGAGCAGAGAAAGGTAACCAGACTAACTTGACCCTGGGACCATTTGCTCAGCTCATCCAGTGGGAGAAGTTGCTACTTGTTTTTCATTGTTAAAACTTGGAAAGAACAAATTGTGTATATATTTTTGGGATAAATGAAATGTTCTTTTCAAAAATAATGTTTGTTCTAGCAACCTCTATTGAGAATCAAATAGGTAAAGCCATTTGTAGATATTCAGATATCTAAATGGCTAGATCAGAGATAGAAAATTTAAAGATTTCTAGATCTGACTGTTAACAAAGAGTTGTTGAGACAGGTAGATGCATCTTGCTCAAAGAGTTGGAGTACCTCAATGTAGTGGGAGGAAAGTTGCTTCCTGGCCATTATTGAGATTAAGATGCAATCCCCTTATAGTTTTATCTAAAGCCTATTGTATATACTACATGTTTACAATAATTCTTCGGCTAAAGTGTTTGAGAATTACCTAGTAAGACTAGGAATACCTGATAACCTAGGGCAAGTGGGAGAAATATCGGGTATAAAGTTGCTGAATGGTAAAAGATGGGTATGGGATACTCTAGTTTATTATATTTCTCTATTAAAACTCAGAAACTCGATCTTATATATCGGATATATAAGTTACCACTGAGTTTTAGTCCAAGTGGAGTTTGTTGGGTTTTTGTCCTAAAACTCTGGTATGTAAATAATGGAGCTTATTCTGAAAATTTAATAAAGATGTTATTGAATAGATCTATTGCTTGAATAGAAATCCAATAAACCTAAAATCCCTTTGACTATTGAATGAGTACTTGAACTTTATGTGGAGACATAAAGGTAGATCAAGTTCAAGTAAATAGTCAAAATGATCTATAGTACATGGATAAGGTTGGGTACCTTATTCTGGTAACACTATTTGATGCGGCCTGCTCTGTAGTTGTTACAAGGAGTTGTAAAGTGCTACAAATGAAGTGATTCTAATTCGTTCATGTTGGACATGAGAAGTGGGGTGTCCTTGTGCAAAAGAGTTTGTACAAGATCGAACCACGAAATAAGTCACTCTTACTTTATAACGTTGTTTATTTTTTAAGACTGACTATTTCAAAGCGATTACCTAGGTAACTTTACCTTAATCCTGAGCTAACTATGAACTCCTGTTTATCTAGAATGCCCTTAGATTTGCATAGGTGAGGGTTGGCTCAACAGCACCGGCTCAATATGACTGCCATTTCAGGGGTAAGACTGGATAAGTAGCTGAGGACATAGAGTGCAAGAGGGATTCACTCCTACCCGCTTTAGGGATAGTAGAGAGGTTGTCCCTTAAGTGCTGATTCTGGGGCTTGAAAAAGGGATCCCGCCCTCTCATTTGGCATGAGAGAGACTCGATTTTGTGATTGGATAACAAAAACATTGTTCATTAGGGATCAGTGGGGACTTAAGGAACAATAGATAATTTCGGGGGTAAAATAGAGATTTGACCCAGCCGTTATTACGAACAACCTATGAAGAGTTAACTTACTAATCATGGTTATATCGGGTGAACATAATATATCTACAGTGAGGGGAGTTCAACTATGGGCTTTAGTGGAGTGCCCATTAGTTAACGAATGGGGTTAGATTGGTTTAATGAGTTTACCAATTAATCTTGGATCGTTGGAGGCCATGATCTGTAGGTCCATGAGGTCCCCTACTAGCTCGAAAATGGATTAGCTCTAGAGTAGCATGATAAGTTAATTTGAAACGTTCAAATTAGAATCAAACAGAATTGGAAAAAATATATTTAAATATAATTAAATATATGAAGATGAATTTGTGTAAAAATTAATTTAATATTGGATATTAAATTAATTAGAATTATTTAAATTGTTTAAATAATTATTTATTAATTTTATTAGAAATTAATTTTTATAAAATTAATAAATTTTGATTTTAGAAATAAAATATGATTTTAAAATCAAAATGGATTTTTGGAAATTGAAAATTACACAAAACTTGAAAATGGGTTTTTCAAGTTCATCTTCAAAGTTGCTCACTAGGAACCCACCACTTCTTCCTTTGGTTTACTCCAAGCATGAGCTGCATCCCATGTCGCACATCTCTTTGCATGATAGTCTGCAATATATTGAAGAGATTGGAGTGAAGAAAATCATGATGAACCGATTGAATTTTTGCTGAAAAAATTCGGATGAAGAAGGTGTTCTTCAATGGGTTGGTTCGGTGAGCTTTCTCTATATTCCCTTTTATTCCAACTTATTTTGAGTCCCACAACTCAATATAGAGCACCAAGAGGATAGTAGGAAAGAAATTTTGGTGGTCTACATAAGAATTTGGAGGATTTTGCAGCTGAAAAATAGAGATTTCGAAGGTTCGGCCAAGGTATGTTCGTAAAACCCATTATATTATGTTTTAGCATGTTACTTTTCAACCAAAATTAATGAATTAGAATGCTTATGGATCCTGTTCCCTTCCGCTACGTGCTGCTGTTGATCCAACATAGAGTACTCTCTTAAGTATGTCTAAATGATGAATGACGCACTTATAAGACAAGGTGACCACATATCACCATTCCTATTAGGACGCATGCAATGTGTAAATAGCAGATAGAACTTATGACTAAGCTTATACTCCTGCTTATGCGATCTAATCCGACTTTCTCAAGCCTAGATTCTAATCTGACTCTCTTAAGCCCAGATTCTATCTTTAGACTACTCTCTCGAGTACGTTCAAAGGGTGAATGATGCATACAGAAGATAAGATGGTCGCATAAAATGCATATCTTAAGTCATGCTAGCTAAATACTTCTCAACCCATTCAAAAATTTATCTACTCATGCATGGTGTGGAGAGATTGAACATGAATCGAAATGAAAATTTCATTTTCTGCAAATAAACTGCTGAATACAAAATAACAAATGGGTTTGAGAGATAACAAGCCTAGTAAGCAATGTTTTGCTTCCCGTGACCTTTTACACTGCTCTTTATCACTTCAACTCTGTTCTAGTTATGGATTCTTGCTCTCGCATGGATTGGCCTCCTCTCCTTTGTATTACTTTCCGACAGTCTCTCGATCTGTCGGGGAGCGATTTCTCACGACTCCGCCTCGTCTCCTTACTCTCTCTGTCCTCTATGTATATGTATATGTATGTGCGTGTATCCCTCTCTCTCTAGTGGCATTCGGTATTTATAGATTTCAAGGTGAAGCAGCTTTTCTTACTAATGATTGCAATGATGGGCGGTATTAATTTTCCTACTCTTTTGTGCCATTTAAAAGTCACCGAAAGTTCAATGTACTTGCTACAGTGAGGCTTTTAACGGATTTTTAACTGAACTCGGAATCGACCATTATCAGCTTTACGTCCCATCATGATTTATTATGTTGTCGCCTTGATGCGAGGTCTTTATGCGATCGCTTTTTAAGAAACTTCTCACAATCGCATGACATGCGATCACAACTTCAAGCGTGCTGTCGCATTGTGCTCTTGGATCGCAATTTGATGTGCACCATCGTATTGTACCTACAAAAAATAGGTAAATTAATTGCTTTTATGCGATGAGCATTAGCGACCGCAATTCCTTTTAGTTTGGCACTTTCAGGCCTGATATTGCCTATTTTATCATCGCTTTCTCTCATTATTTTACTAATTTGAGCTGTAATAACTTGTATTTCTACCAGTTATCATGTAGTAACAGGGGCTTGATCATTTAGGAAAACGCTTGGGCACGCGATCGTTTAGAAAAAGCTAGATGGTCGTTTGGGTAAAACTATGCGATCGTTTAGGAAATGCGCGCGTGTACACGATCGTTTAGTAAACTTTAAGTTGTCGTGTATGCTTTCGTTGCTAGGCGATCGGCAGTGTACTCAATCGGGGAGCGATTATCTGATCTCATTGCAAAATGAAAACCATTTTCATTTAATCCTTCAGTTACAAAAATTGAATACAACCTCCCACTATCTCATTCGGTTAGGGAGAAAAAATCGCCAACAATTATCTTATAATTGTTTAATTAAAAAAAATATAATCATATTATATTTATAACCATTGGTTTAATATCACATCATATGCAACATATGAACCATAGTCCTTTTTCTCCTCCATTCGATATAAATAATATTTATATCCTTTTCCTTCAATTAATGTATCTCATACATCATGTCAACCATATCATATATAATTGACCAATTCAATCATATGATTTATAATCGAACTCCCTCTTGTCAATCTGAACACTTCAAACTGACCTAAAAACTGATTCTCAACTTGAATCCGTTGAGCTACCAAGGGGACCTTATGGACCTATTGCTCGAAGCTCCAACGGTACATGAATAGCTGACTAAACTCTTTAGCCACGAGATCCACCATCCGTTAACTGTCAGGCATTCCACTAAGGATCGATAGTTGCACTCTTCTCACCATAGATATATTTTTGTGTCCATCGAATATATCCAAACAACTATACAATAACCCTTCACAGATGTCAATTTACCGTTTTGCCCTTGTAGTTACATCTAACTTCTTAAGTACTACTGATCCCTCGAATAAACAATACAACATAGTCCTACTATGTGTGGACACCTCTCGGGGAATGAGAATGTGTGTGGCGCCACATCGTTCAAGCCCCAGAATCAGCCCTTAAGGGAGCAATCTATCTACTTACCCCTGCTTTGGGGAATGAGTAAATTCCATCTTGTGTAGCTGAGTTTCCGGCTCCAAATCAGAGAATCCCCAAAGTGGTAGGTTTGAGTCGACGATTTGGCCACTCACTCCCAAATCAGATGGAATTCACTTCTTCCTCGAAGCAAGGGTAAGTAGATAAATTGGTCCTTTAAGGGCTGATTCCGGTTCTTGAAAAATGTGGCGCCACATCTTCTCTTGGCCCGAGAGGGGTTTAGTCATAGTGGGACTATGATCTATTGTTCATTAGAGGAATCATTGGTACTTAAGGAGATAGAGATAACTACAGCGAAAAAACAGTAATTCGGCCCAACTGTACTTATGAGCAATTTGTGAAGAGTTATCGTACTGTTGACTGGTTATATCCAATGGACACAGAAATATAACTGTAGTGCGAAGAGTGCAGTTGTCGATCTTTAGTTGAGTGCCTGACAGTTAACGGATGGTGGATAATGTAATTAAAGAGTTTAATTAATTATTCACATACCGTTGGAGCTTCAAGTTACAGGTCCATAAGGTTTCCTTGGTAGCTCAAAAGAATTTAGTTGAGAATTAGTTTTTGGGTTAATTTGAATTGTTCAAATTCATAAGAGGAAATTTAATTATATATGAAATAATTAAATGATTCAATTATATATTATATAATTGACATAATGTATTTGATACATTAGTTTAATTGGAGGAATAAATATTTGAATGTGATTCAAATATATTTTCTATGAATGAGATTCATAGTTGTTAAATTTAATATAAATATGATTTATATTAAATGTCATAAAATAGAGAAAAAGAACTATAATTTATATTATATATGATGCAGTATTAAAACTATAGGTTATAAATAAAATATGATAAGTTGG
>NW_024063742.1:0-1241 GCF_009727055.1 Benincasa hispida | reverse complement strand
GCATAGGCTCGATGGATGTGTTGCATACGTTGGACGCAGTGGAATGCATCCATACAGCTGAAGGAAGACAATCGAGGGTGATGCGTTGGTATGGCATGAGGGCAGTTGGTGCAAAGGGGCATGCGGACGCGAGGGTATGCAAGGGCGCGAGGGTATGCGAGGGTGCAAGGGCGAGGCATGCGCTAGAGAGTTAGACGCAATGAACGCATTGGACCGAGCAACCCATGCGTCGATGCAGCTTAGCATCCTATGCGTCCATCCAGTCGAGCGAGCTATGCGTCGATGTGATGCGAGCGACCCATGCATCGATGCCATGCGAGTGACCCATGCATCGATGCCGAGCGACCATCCTATGCGTTGGTGTCGAGCGAACTATGTGTCGATGTCGTGCGACCTTGCTATGCGTTGATGACCAACTATGCATTGATGATTACTCTATGCGTTGATGATTACACTATGCATTGATATTCGAGGCTAGCAGTATGCATTAAAAAAAGGGGTGTTGGTCATCACCCTAGTTGAACACATGGACGCATATGAAGGATGAGCTCATATGGAGGATGTCATCAGACATGTGGCTTGCTAGGAAGGAGTCTTAAGCCTTAAGGAATTGAGGTGGGTGCATGAGGAGACATGCAAAATTAAGCCCCATGCGTTGGCTATGTAGTAGAAGGACAACCAAAGTTGCGTTGATGAAAATTTGCATTGATGGTGTGAGGTGAAGACACCTCAAGCAGGAGGTGGAGAAGGCTGGAAGTTCAATCGCTAAGGAAAACATGTGGATAAGAAGGTGTCGGACAAAGAGGGTTTTTGGACGCCTCTGCACATCAAGTTAATACTTAAAGATCACAAAGAGAGGTAAAAATAAGAGGGAAAACAAATTGTGGGTCGGAGGTACAAGCAAAGACGTGGAGAAGGCAGAACTGTACAGACAGCGCGAAAGCCAACTTCAAACACGAAGTTCTTCCAAACTACTCGTGAAAATCAGGTGATTCTTAGACCAAAAGCTTCTAAATTAAGTGTAGTTTCTGTGTGAGGCCCGCCTCAACGAAATGCTCACTTTAAGGCTGTCAAAATCAAGGAAAACCGAGAGGTGCTAACCAAAGAGGAGACAGTCGAGCCAGAAGAAATAAATTTGAGACTCGGAACTTTTGCCAAGGAATTTGAAGGCGAAACTTTATGGTATTATAGTTAAGACATTTTCACACATTTTTGAAGAAGGAAATGTCTTGAGATAAGGC
>NW_024063741.1:0-5777 GCF_009727055.1 Benincasa hispida | reverse complement strand
TAAACATTGAAGATAAACTATGATAGAGATGAAGATGATGAAGAAGACGGCAATGAAGGAGTTAAGATTTGCATGGATCACAAAATATCTTAATATCTTAAGCTAAAATGTAATACAACACAGAGATTAGAAGAGAAAGGAAGGACTCTGCGTCAAGGCTGCCGGTGGTGCCATGGTTGAGTGGTGGTGATGTCTCTCTCGAGCTCTATCTCCGACGAATGCTCCGATCGTCACTCAGTCTGGGTTGTGGAGATCAAGAATTCTCACTGAAAATCTCTTTCAAGCTTTCATCTGTGATCACAAACTTCTGCCTTGAGGAAGAAATTCAGATGTTTTAAAATGAAGGTCCCAAGGGCTATTTATAGAGGTTGGACGCCGACAGCTATAATGATGACGGTATGGCTCACTGCTGCTTTTGTCGCGGTATGGGCATTGTCACATCGCCTTATCTTGTTGATACTCCCAAGGTATGCGTCCGAGCTTAATTTAGCTGAAGTTATCAACGCGTTTTACCCATCTTGCAATCTTCTATTATGGCTATCACTTAGTGGCCGTAATCTCCATTTGGTCACCGCAATTCCTATACGTTGAACGCATGTGATTACCGCAACTTTTATTCATTGGACGCATGTGATTACCATCTGCGATTGCTTAGCTCATGCGTTTGTCTTTGCGATCGCCTAGCTTCAGCGCATGCGTTTGTCTGCGATAGCTTATTTCAAACGCATGCGTTTGATTCCTGCGATAGCTACAAAAATAGACACTTTGGCATGGAGTAACGCATAATATTTGGGTCAGTGAGGATTTAGGTGCTAATTGACGCAAAACTCAATTTTTCGCAAATTCTAAGTAATATCACTGCGTTTTCTACTTATTAACCCTCATGATTCTAAATAAAAGGCTTATAATAACTGGCATTTCTGTCAGTTATCACCCGCGCACACCAAGATCAACATATTGTTTGCTATTTATAATGCACTCATCTGTTATTTTAAACGAAGAGGCGCCTTCCCATTTCCTTTATAACCGTCCAATTAATTGTGATCTTATCACATTCATAACTTATAAATTAATATCAAATATTAATTATAATATTTTTTTCTCTACTAGATATAAACCATATTTATATCCAATTTCCTCCAAATTAATGTATCTCATACATAAAGTTAATTGTATCATATTTAATTAACTCATTCAATTATATCATATATAATCGAACTCCCTCTTGTCAATTTGAACATTTCAAATTGACCCAAAAACTGACTCTCAACTTGTATCCAGCTACCAAGGGGACGTTATGGACCTATGACTCAAAGCTCCAATGGTACGTGAATAGCTGACTAAACTCTTTAGTCACGATATGCACTATCCGGTAACTGTCAGGCATTCCACTAAAGACCGACAGTTGAACTCTTCTTTCCATATATATATTTCTATGTCCATTGGATATAACCAATCATCAATACGATGACCCTTCACAGATGCTTGTAATTACAGTAGGCCAATTTATCGTTTTGCCCTTGTAATTACATCTTCCTTCTTAAGTACCACTGGTCCCTCTAATGAACAATACAACATAGTCCGACTATGTGTGAACACTTCTCGGGCCATGAGAAGGTGCGTGGTGCCACATCATTCAAGCCCTGGAATTAGCCCTTAAGGGAGCTATCTATCTACTTGCCTCTGCCTCGGGGAAAGAGTGCATTCCATCTTGTATAACTGAGTTCCCAGCTCCCAAATCAGATGAATCCCCAAAATGGTAGGTTTGAGTCGGCGTTCTTGCCACTTGCACCCATGCAAATCAAAGGACCGCCCTCAATAGTAGGAGTTCCTGACTCACTCAGGATTGAGGTCATGTTACCTATGGTCATCCTAGTGAAGTGAAGTCTCAGTTATGAACAGTGTTATATAATGAGACGTTAACCTTTCGTGGTCAGGTCTTATACAAACTCTTTGTATATGACGCCCCCGCTCGCATGTCCTCTACATTAATTATCAGGATTAGATCATCTGTGATAAGTCACAACACTTGTGACCATTCCACAAAGCGGGCCGCATCTATAGCGTTACTAGGATAAGGTTTCTCTCATATATCCATATACTACAGACCATTTTGGTTATCACTCAAGACATGATCCATTTGTATGTCACCACATACATGCTTAAGTCATACATAGATAACCAGGGATTTTATGTTTATTGGTTTGTGGTAAAATCTAAATGTGCAAAGTCAAGTAGTGAAGTAAATATCATTTATATTATACATCACAAGTGTTCGTACAAAGTTATTTACAAACTACTGGACACGAGACTTTAGGGCACCCCAACAGGTTTGTATCTCTTGGATAATCCATATGAAGCTGTTGATTTTGTGCATGCTTCGTCTATTAACAATTTGTTTGATATCTTCGACTGAGAAGTGGCATTCCAGTCTTGGCCACCCTTCTCTATCTCGTTTATCTGCTTTAAAGACCTTTTTGTCACTACCATCTTCATTACATCATTCACATCCTTGTGAAATCTGTCCGTTGGCAAAACAGAAGAGATTAGCTTTCCAATCACACAATCATCGAGCATCCAGTCTTTTTGACACTATACATGCTGTGTTTGGGGACAAATTTCTGCATGTTCATATGCTGGTTATAGATATTTTCTTACTTTGGTTGATGATCATAGTAGGTACACTTGGGTGTTTTTGATGTAAAAGAAATCTGATGTTCTTTCTATCATTCGTAATTTTTTTGCTTATGTAAAAACTCAATACAATAAAAGAATTAAATTTTTTCGTTCAGACAATGCCCTCGAATTATGTTTTACTGAATTTTTTCTTCAAAAGGGTGTTATTCATCAGTTTTCTTGCGTGGGAAGACCAGAGCAAAAATCTGTTATTGAGAAATGAATGTTGTTCAAGCCCTTTTCTTTAAGTCTCGAGTGCCTTTGCATTTTTGGAGTGAATGTATCCTGACATCAATCTTCCTCATCAACCGTACTTCATCACCTCTCTTACGCTGGAAGACTCCCTATAAACTTTTACATGGCACGACTGCTGAATACTCTCTTCTTCGAACCTTCGGATGCTTATGTTTTACATCTACTTTCAAGAATGGCCGGACCAAGTTTCAAACACGTGCCACAGCTGCCGTTTTTGTTGGCTATTGTCGACAGTTTTATATACGCTAACACTGAGATGTATGATTGATGATGTTCTATGCTCGAAATGATGTGATACTACCGCTAGATATTCGTTAATTATGGATGTTCAAGTAGTATGCCATTCGTTGTCACAAGTTTCCTTACGATGGAACCAAGTGTAATTCCACCGCAAGATTCTCGGTGTGATCCGAGGTCGAACACGGGGACTGATTTAGGTTATTGTGGTATGTTCATGATATATATGACCAGGTTTTCAATCTTTAAAAGTTTGGTTTGTACAGGTATATAAATTGCAATAAAGTAGAGTAAAGCAGTAAAGGTGCGATAATAAAATAAAAATACAATAAACCTAAGCTAGATGATACAAGATACAGGCTTCATGTTACAAGATGTTGGGGTCAAGCTGGCTGTGAAAGTTATGCAAAGAATGTGGAATGCGACGACAAGTCTTATGAACAGAATAGAAAGACAAAGACAAAGAATATAACAATGCAAGTTCTCAATTTCGTTGAAGCTATAAATGTTGTTCCGCTTTTCTCTTGGCATACACCTTTCAGTGATCGGCCGCGCTCCCACATGTCTGTGGTGAAATAGAGACTAACGTAATGAACGCAAGGTTGCTTCCATGTCTGGAAGTACTGCTCGCTTTAGTTAATGCATTCTTCTGACCTTCTCTCGATAGGTCGGAATGGCATTTTCACTTTTGCTCTCACAGGTGAAGATGCTGTCTAGCATACCTTAGCTAAACGCATTTTATATCTTTAACATAGATTAAGTACTTGGTTAATTCATATTGCTTATCAGGAAATTAAGAAGACATCATGAAGAAAGTGATTGACGGGTGAACGAAAATAGACAAAAAATGGTAAATGAAATCTATTGAAACATTTAATATCTCTATTAAACGTTTGGTACATGGTGTGAATGCAAAGGTAAATAAACAGTGAAATACAATGATGAAAGAGATAGAACAGATACAAACAAGTGCCAGTGTCTTGGCACTGATTCGATGGAGATCTGCTTGCCAGATAGGATGGATTTGATGGTAGGAAGAGCTTCCTTTTCAGGCTTGCTCCATCGGTAGCAAGGATCTTTGCACAGAGCTTTCAATCGAGTGTTTGGTAGATTAGGTCTGAGATTCACCTCTCGGCCTTTTCTCGTCTTTTTCCCGGATTTCTTCACTTAAGCATTCAACTCAACCTTTTCTCTCAACAGTTTTGCAGCACTTACCCTGTATCAAGTAGCCTTTTTTTTCTCTGAAATATATGGGGTATTTACAGGTACAGCTCTTTGACTCCAGCCTTTTGGTCCCCACTGATTGTTATGGAAATTTCGAAGATGGAGGGATATTATTCCTTCTGTTATGAAATCAGACCGTCAATTCCGCACAATTTGTTAGTTGTACATGTGTCTCAATCCTCCGCTTTTGCGTTGCTTAGCTACATCATTCGATCATGGGTTCGCATGCGGTGTTGTTTTTATTACCACATATGGTTGCAACACAGCTCTGGATCGACTGTCGCATCGTGCCGTCATTACGGTAATCGTCTCTTCATTGTTGATTGACGGGCGCAATGTGACAGATATGCATTGATCAGTTTCTCGTGAGCCTTGAGCGCAAGCGGTGACTTGGTCTTCTACAGAACAGAGTAAAATTCGGCTTGTCTTCCATCTTTATGTTGTTAGTGGGTGTAATTGCAAACATTTATAATTATTGTAATACTACGCTAATTTTCATACAATAGGTGCATATTTACTAACTTTTGGCCGCAATATCTAGATAAGGTGACATAAATAACTTGTATTTCTACAAGTTATCACACCCCCAAATTTAGATATATGCTTGTCCTCAAGCATATCTTCTACTAAGGCAATCATGCTCAATTCATATCCTCTATTTTTGCGACGATTAGTTGCTCCGAATGTTACACTTAGGCACATTACTTGACATCTAAATTTCCTCTATCCTTGCTAATTCTTAGCAAGCCCTACTTTATTCTTCTATACGACAAAATTCTGCTCAAAGATGCTTTCCTAGTTTTCAAAATAGAATGTTTATCTCTTCTTTGTCAAAACAACTTGATGTATCTACATGCGGTGAGCAAAAATTTGCGTCATTTCTTTATTTAGAGACTGTTGGTCATTGTTACACTCTTCGTTATGGCTTATCCCCATGGGTGCCATGCGGACATCCAACTACGGTTGTGTGACAATTTAAACTTCAACTCATGAGGATCAGAGGAGTTGTCTCTTGCATTCTTTTATTTTTGTTTTTGTTTCTTTGTTTTTTTTTTTTTTTTTTTTTTATATTGTGTTGTTCTTGGAAACCCACCTTCGTTTTGGATTGCTCCTATGGGTGTCAGACGAACATCCAACTATGAGCAGGCTCCTTTCACAACTAAATTCTTATCAGGTTGGGACAGTTTTGAGGTTTTCCCTTGCACTGACATTGGAGTTTCATAATTTTTTTTTTGTTAAATAAAAATGGACACATTTTCTTAAATACAACATAATCTTGATCTCATCTGCTCAGACCTTCCCCACCCCCAAATTTAATGATGAGCAAGGTTCTCATTGCGTTGTTTGGAGAGACTAGACAAACACTTAGAAGAAAATTTCAAAAA
>NW_024063740.1:0-1919 GCF_009727055.1 Benincasa hispida | reverse complement strand
TGCTAAATCTAGAAGCTTGTTTCAATCCATAAATGGATTGATTAAGTTTGCAAACTTTTTGCTCTTGATCTTGCTATATAAACCCTTCTGGTTGAGACATATAGATACTCTCTTCAAGATAGCCATTTAGAAAAGCTGTTTGACATCCATTTTCCATATTTCATAATCATAAAATGTGGCTATGGACAAGAGTATTCTAATTGACTCTATCATGGCAACTAGAGACAATGTTTCTTCATAATCTACTCCATCTCTGTGGGTAAACCCTTTGCCACAAGTCTAGTGGTCTATACCTTACCAGCTTGGTCTCATTTTCTCTTGTAGATCCATTTGCAACCGATGGGTTTACCCCTTCAGGTTGATCTACAAGATACCATACAGAATTGAAAATACATAGATCCAATTCTTCAGAGCTCATAAGGTGTTTCAGAAACACTTTTCGAGGGAACCATGTTCAAAATATAACCACAGTCCTAACTGCGTGTCCCCCAAAAAGAATTGGTAACTGAGCGCAACTCCATATATGAGATTTGACATTGTGATCAAATCTTATGGCTTTGAACAAAATGTTGACGAACCCTGTGTATACAAGAAAATCGTTAACAAAACTGTCGCTATTATGGTGTTGTATGTTGATGATATTCTACTCACTGGGATGAGGTAGAATTTCTTAATGACATTAAGAGATGGTTGGCTTCACAATTCCAAATGAAAGATTTAGGAGAAGCACAGTATGTTCTTGGAATCCAAATAGTTCGGAATCGCAAGAACAAAACGTTAACGTTATCTCAAGCATCTTATATAGACAAAATGTTGTCTAGGTATAAAATGAAAAATTCCAATAAACGATTATTATCTTTCAGACATGGAATTCACCTGTCTAAGGACAGTGTCCTCAAACATCTCAAGAAGTTGAGGAGATGAATCGAATTCCATATGCATCAGTAGTAGAGAGTTTAATGTATGCAATGTTGTATACTCATCCTGATATATGCTATGTCGTTGGAATAGTCAGCAGATTTCAGTCCAATCCTGGATATGATTATTGACCTACTGTTAAGAACATTCTCAAGTATCTTCGGAGAATGTGAGATTATAAGCTCGTGTATGGTGCTAAGGATTTGATCCTTACTAAATACACTGATTCTGACTTTCAGACCGATATTGATTTGAGGAAATCAACTTCGAGGTCAGTATTCACTCTAAACGGAGGAGAAATTGTATGGAAAAGCATCAAGCGGAGTTGTATTGCTGACTCCACAAAGGAAGCTGAGTATGTAGCTACAGGTGAAGTAGCAAAAGAAGCAGTATGGCTCATAAAGTTCCTGACAGATCTGGAAGTAGTTCCTAATATGCACTTGTCTGTCACTCTCTATTGTGACAACAGTGAAGCAGTTGCAAATTCAAAGGAACTATGAAGCCATAAAAGGGGAAAGCATATTAAACGGAAGTACCATCTCATTAAGGAGATTGTACACAGAGGAGACGTTATCGTCACCCAGATTTCTTCCCATCTCATCAGACATTAACAAGTGAGGGTTAATTTGGTCTAATGAGTTTAGCCAAGCATGAGTTGCAACTCTCTTCCTTGCATGATGGTCTGCAATATATTGAAGAGTTTGGAGTGAATTTCGGGCATGTAATCAAGAGAGAATTTTAGAGAAAATTCGTGCTGAAAAAAGCGTTCTTCAATAAGATTGCTCTTGTGAGCAATTCTCCATAAGCCTTTGATTCAAGCGTGTTTTGAGTCCCACAACTCAATCTAGAGTACCAAAAAAATAGTGAGGAAGATCTTGAGGTGGTCTGTAACAAGATTCGGAGAAGATTGCAACTGGAGATCGTGCTTTAAGGTGGTTCTACAAAGGTATGTCTTGAAACTCACTTGTTTTCTGCAAGAGCATGTTTTATATTTTCCCAAA
>NW_024063739.1:57330-142686 GCF_009727055.1 Benincasa hispida | reverse complement strand
AGCTACAAGTCCCTGTTCAACATCGGATTACCTGAGAATCTTGCGTTCATGTTATACTTGGCGTGAATGCAAGAAAACTTGTTTGCGGTGATGTGCATGCGGCGGTTTGAATAAAACAATGGAGGGGATGTTGTTAAGTTAATCCTACTCCTACTCCTATCTATCAGACAACGCAATGAGAATATGCATGAAAGGTAGAGATGCGACAAACCTTGACATGAAATAAATGTATGGGAAATAGAAAAAATGCAGAGATGTTTTCTTTGCAACCCTTAAGAGTGACCGCAAAGGCAACCCTAGTCAACGCAAACTAATGCGGTCATACAACACTCATACAATAGTAAACCACCTCCCGATGCGAATGCTACAGCTTCTAATGCTAGAACGCATGCGATGTATGTGCAGAGGTGTCTATAGGGCCTACACATAAGCCTCTAATTCTTGTCTATGCGATGATACACAAACAAGGCGACCACATATCATCATTCCTATTCCTAGAGTGCATGCGATGCAGTGCTGATAAATAAAGCTTATCTCTAAGTTCCTATCTCTTGCTTATGCCGATCTAATCTCGCTCTCTCGAGTCTTGATTCTAACCTAGCTCTCTCGAGTCATTAGGTTCTTTCTTTAGACTCTCTCTCGAGTAGCTCTAAAGGGGTGTTAGGCACAACATAAGACAAGACAAACGCATGAACTTGGTCGATGCAAGATTGTTACTATCCCTAGTGAACAACGCATACCTTGCTTAATGCGTCCAACCACTTACCCTCCCGGGCAGTTGATTGGTGCTGACTTCACTCATAGACAAGAAATGCGTTAGCCTATAGACAAACGTTGTAGCAGCTTCACACTAAGAAAATAAGGTTACTCACACACTCGCGCAATGCACACCTCTCGACGGGTTGCTACATGTTTCATATCCCTAATCCACATGACTAAGTATGCAATACCCACGCGATCCCACTAAGTGCTGCAATGAAAGTAATGATGCTAAGCAAGAAGATGGAGATGAAGTCGAAGGAATAGAGAAATGCATTGAAAAACACATTGTATTAATTTCTTAAATAAAAATGTCAAACAATACAATATAGGAAAAGAAAGGAAAAAGAAATGACTGGCTGAAAGCAAAACTTTACTTCTAGCGGATATGCGTCAAGGCTGCCGGTGTTGCCATGGATGGGTGGAGGAGCTGACTCTCTCGAGATCTAGCTCTAGTCGAAGGCTCCGATCGTCACTCGGAATGGATGAAGGAGGTGAAGAACTCTCAGCCATCTTCTCACGCATTTATCTGGATCGCGGGGAGAATCCCCAGTTGAGGGATAATCACAATCGCTTGACGAGCGCAATTCCCATGCGATGGACGCATGCGGCTAATTATCGCAACATCCATGCATTGATCGATGCGTTTGCCATTCGATAGAGTGTTTCTCCACATGCGGTCGTCTATGCGATGGTCCGATTTCTGTGTTTGCGTTCATTTCCTGCATTGGCTACAAAAATAGAACATTGAACACATAATTAACGCAAAATAACGAGTTAGTTGAGATTCGACATGCTGATCAACGCACGCTCATATTCTTGTGAATTCCTATCATGATCGACGCATATTCTGCCTAACAACCTTCATAATTCTAAGTAAAAGGCATAAGATGACATGCATTTCTGCATGTCATCAGTTATCAATTACCGCAAAGTTTTCCTGAAAATTACCACCGCATATTATTTTCCCAAGTCCCTGAGTTCGACCCTTGACTTACCAGGAAACTCAGTGGGGTTTACACTTGGATTCCACTAAGAAAACTTGAGTGCTCAATGCATTTTCATCATCGCATTTCCTCCACAATTCCACATCATAAAATAATGCATCAGTTATTGGATAATGTTTTTGTAGTTCCTCACATCAAGAGGTACTTAATCTTGGTTTCTTGCCTGATTGAACAAGGTTATACCATTTCCTTTTCTGAGAGTAAAGTGTTTATTTTCATGAATGGCAAGGAGATTGATTTTGGTTCAATGGAAAAGAACTTATATGTACTAAGGTCATTAGTCATAAAAGCCTTGCTTAATACTGAAATCAGAACAATGACAACTACAAAAAGACCAAAGGTTTCTCCTAAGAAAAACGCCCATCTTTGGAATCTAAGGTTGAGTCACATCAACCTCAATAGGATTGAGATGTTGGTGAAATGTGGACTTCTAAATGGTTTAGAAGAAAATTCCTTGCCGGTATGTGAATCATGCCTTGAAGGCAAGATGACCAAATGACCTTTTACTGGAAAAGGTTATAAAGTCAATGAAACCTTGGAGCTTATACATTCAGACCTCCATGGTTCAATGATGTTAGAGCTCGAGGTGGGTATGAATATTTTATCTCTTTCATAGATGATTATTCAAGGTATAGGTATCTATACCTAATGCAACGTAAGTCTAAGGCCCTTGACAAGTTCAAGGAGTATAAAGCTGAAATGGAAAACTTGTTAGGTAAGAAGATAATAACACTACGATTTGATCGTGGTGGAGAGTATATGGACTTAGCATTCCAAAACTATATGATAGAACATGGAATCACATCCTAACTCTCGGCCCCAGGTACATCTCAGAAGAATGGTGTATCAGAAAGGAGAAACAGAACATTGTTGGACATGGGGATTTGTAATGGAGACTGCATGTTATATTTTGAACAATGTTCCCTCGAAAAGTGCTTCAGAATCACCTTTTGAGATGTGGAGAGGCCGTAAAGGTAGTTTACGCCACTTTACGATTTGAGGATGTCTGGCCCACATGCTTTTGGCTAACCCTAAGATGTTGGAATCACGTTCAAAAGTTTGCCTCTTTGTAGGCTATCCGAAGGAAATGAGGGGTGGATACTTCTATGATCCAAGTGAGAATAAGGTGTTTGTGTCGACAAATGATATCTTCTTGGAAGAAGACCACATAAGGGATCATAAACCACGAAGCAAGCTTGTTTTACATAGATTTCTAATGAGACTACTGAGAGTTGAACAACAGTTGTTTAATAGATTGATAGATCAACAAGATTTCTTGATGTCGGTTCATATAGTCAACCATCTCAAGAGTTGAGACTACCTCGACGTAATGGGAGGGTTATGAACCTACCAGAACGCCCAAAACATCTTGTATGATGATAGAGTTGAAGATTCATTGTCTTATAAAGTAAGCAATGGAGGATATTGACAAAGATGAGTGAATTAAAGCGATGAATCAGGAAATGGATTCTATGTACTTCAATTCTATCTAGGAACTTGTGGATCAGCCTGATGGGGTAAAATCTATAGGATGTAAATGGATCTATAAGAGAAAACGAGGTGTAGATGGAAAGGTGCATACCTCTAAGGCTAGACTCGTGGCAAAGTGTTATACCCAAGTAGAGAGAGTGGACTATGAGGAAACATTCTCACCTGTTGTCATGTTTAGTCTATCAGGATTCTTCTGTCCATAGCCACATTTTATGATAATGAGATATGGAAAATGGACGTCAAGACTGCCTTTCTAAATGGTAATCTTAAGAAGACCATCTACATGGATCAATCAAAGGGGTTCATTGTTCCCGATCAAGACCAAAGAGTTTGCAAGCTTAATAGGTCCATTTATGGGTTGAAATAAGCATCTAGATTATGGAACATTAGATTTGATAGTGCGATCAAATCGTATGGCTTTTATCAAAATGTTGATGAGCCTTGTGTTTACAAGAAAATCGTCAACAACTCAGTAGCTTTCCACGTACTATATGTGGATGATATCCTACTCAGTAGGAATGACGTAGGTTTTCTGACTGACATTAAAAAGTGGCTAGCTGCCTAATTCCAAATGAAAGATTTGGGGGAGACACAGTATGTTCTAGGGATCTAGATCATTCAAGATCGTAAGAACAAGAGGTTGGCCTTGTCTTAGGCATCGTATATTGACAAGATGTTGATCAAGTACTCGATGCAGAACCCCATAAGGGTTTATTACCCTTCAAGCGTGGAATTATTTTGTCTAAGAAACAGTGTCCTAAGACACCTCAAGAGGTTGAGGAAATGAGATAGATTCCCTATGCTTTGATTGTTGGAAGCCTCATGTATGTAATGTTATATACCAGACCTGACATTTGCTATGTAGTAAGGATTGTCAGTCGTTATCAGTCCAATCCAGGATTAAATCACTAGATGGCGGTCAAAATTATTCTCAAGTATCTTCGGAGAACGAGAGACTATATGTTCGTGTATGGAGATAAGGATTTGATCCTTATAGGATACATAGACTCTGACTTTCAAACTGATAGAGATTCTTGAAAATCGACATCAGGGTCAGTGTTCACTCAGAATGGAGAGGTTGTAGTTTGGCAAAGCATCAAGCAAGGATGCATCACGTGTTGGATTTTATGTCCTAAAACTCGTAGTTTGTAATATCATATTCTTGTTCAATAAAGCTGTTATTGAAAATCTTTAGTAAATTTAAATTCTATATTCATGAATCCAGTAAACTAAGGATTCGAGGTTATTAAGTTTCAATTTGAACTTTATGTAGTGACATAAATGTGGATCAAGTTCAAATATATAGCCAAAATGGTCTATAGTATTTGAATAAGGTTGAGCGCCTTATTCTGGAGACACTATGGATGTGGCCCATTTTGTAGTTAGTACAAATGATGTGATCCTAAACCGTTCATGTAGAGACATGAAAATGGGGGCATCCTATGTAAAGAGTTTACATAAGACTAAACCATGAAATAGTCACCTTATATTCTAAATGCTGTTTAATGTATAAAACTAACTATTTCGTTAATTGATGACCTAGGTAACTTAATCTTAATCCTGAGCTAACTATGAACTCCTGTTCACTCAGAATTATCCTTAGATCTGCATAGGTGAGGGCAGCTCATTATCGCTGGCCTAATAAGCCTCCCATTTGAGGGGTAAGATCAGATGAATAGTTGGGAACATATGGTGTAAGACGAAATTCACTCCTACCCGTTATAGGGATAGTAGATAGGTTGTTCCCTTTAGTACTGAATCCAGGTCTTGAACAAGGATCCCCACCCTATCCTTGGCCCGAGAGGGGTTCGGTTTATAGGTTGGACATTAAACCAATTGTTCATTAGAGGATCAGTGGAACTTAAGGAATAAGATGTAGTCTCGCAGGTAAAACGATTTTTTTGACCCAGTCGAGATTACGAATAACCTGTGAAGGATTAGCTTACTAATCATGGTTATATCATATGGACACAAATATATCTATAGTGAGGGGAGTGCAACTACGGGACTATAGTGGAACGACCCATGAGTTAACGAATATTGATTAGCTCCATCTAAAGAGTTTAGCCAGCTAATCTCGAATCGTTGGAGCTCATGATCTATAGGTCCTTTAGGTTCCCCTACTAGCTCATATGGAATAAACTTAGAATAGTATGATAGAATAATTCGAATTGTTCGAATTAGGTGAAGAGAGAAATCGACAAGTATATATGATATAGTGGTTGGTTTTTCAGTTTCGAGATACAGCTTTAATATTTAAATGTGATTTAAATATCAAGAATATGAATACGTTCATATTCGGAAGCTCGAAAATAATGGAAATGGTCAAAGATGTAAAAAGTCAAAGAGTTGACTTTTGACTTTGAAAAGTCAAATTTTGACCGACCTTATATTCAAATGTGATTTGAATATTGAGAAAATGAATACGGATTCATGCTCGGGAGGTCAAAATTACTCAACATGAAAAAAATCATAAAAAGTCAAAATGTCGACTTTTCGGTCAAAGTTTCACTTTGACAAAATGACTATTTTACCCTTTAACTAAAGTTAGTGGAAAAATCCAAACTTTTGTTGGATAATTCCACTAACAAGATAGTGGGCTAGGTGTTGGCTTATAGTGGAGACATGAAGCCCACTTAGATAGTGGATTTTCAGGTGTTGGGTTTTTATGAATTTGTTTCATGCAAATTTTGCATGGTTTTTTTCTATAAATTTGGGCTTTCAATTTGGAGAAAAGACTTTTGAAATTTTTCCAAAATTGGTTTCTAAATTTGGGCTTGAAAAAATCACTTTTTTTAGAGAAAAATTCAAAACCCAAACCCAACCCAAAAATCCATCTTCTATTTCCATCTCTTTCTCTCTCTCGGGTTCTTCATCCATCGGGTCCCACAACCCGGTTCTGAGTCCAGAGGATAGTAGGTCAGCTCTAGGGGTTGTCCAGTTCGTGTTCGAGCGGAGATAGAAGAGTTTTGGGAGCTTCAAAGGTAATATTTCAAAAAAAACCATAATTAATTAATTTAGGGTTGTATGTTTTTTTGTTCAATTAGAATAAAATTGACCCTCATTTCCGCTGCACATGCCTATTTTTCTAATATCGCAGACTCTGCTATGGAAGCTAAATACGTAGCTGCTTGTGAAGCTGCTAAAGAGGTTGTTTGCCTAAGGAAGTTCCTTACAGATCTGGAAGTTGTTCCAAATATGTCTTTGCTGATCACACTCTATCGTGATAACAGCGGGATTGTGGTAAATTCTAAGGAACCTCCGAGTCATCGAAGAGGCAAACATATTGAACGAAAGTATCATTTTATCAGGGAGATTGTGCATCGTGGTGATGTGATAGTCACGAAGATCGCGTTGGAGCACAACATTGTTGATCCGTTTACAAAGGCTCTTACGGCTAAAGTGTTATGGGGTCATCTGTAGTTCACAGTAAGTAGGTGAAGGAAATGTGTCAACATATCCTGCAGTCTCCTCCATTAGTCTGAACCATGAGATTCCTATGTTGCGTATGCTGGTTAGCTTTAAGCGGCTCTTTGCTAGTCGTTTAAACGACGGTTATCCCCATGGAGGTTGTAACATAGGATTCGAAACAACCCAGGCTTCAGTAACATGAATAGGGTTTTATAGTTCCGTCTTAGGTATTGTTTTCTATTTTCAGAACGATACTCATCCGTTCTATAAGATCCGAAAATGGCGGGTCTACACTTACAGAATTATTAAGTGTTAATAATGTCTGACCAAAAGCGGTACCTAAATGACTATCGGAATATGAGTTATTTTGGAGGTAGTATTTAGTCAAGAATGTCTTGATGTAGTATCGTTGCAAAAGAATAATCTTGGGTAAATTATTAAAATTGCTAAAACTTGATTGGATATTTAATTTTAGAATGACAAGTTCAATAATACAAGTGTTGGCGTCAGATAAATTTACTGGGGATAATTATGTGAATTAAAATCAAATTTGAACACGATACTTGTGATAGACAATTTGCGGTTTGTCTTAACTAAGGATTGTCCTCCCATTCCTAGCTCTAACATAAACTGAAATGTTCGTGATGTATATGACAGATGGGTCAAGGCTAATGATATAGCCTGTGCTTATATCCTCGTCAGCTTATCTGATGTGTTGACAAAAAAAGAATGAGGATATGAGTACTGCCAAAGAGATTATGGAATCTCTGTGAGGGATACCATTAAGTACGTTTACAACAGTCGCATCAAAGTGGGGACCAATTTTTGTGAACATGTCCTAGACATGATGGTCCACTTTGATATGGCAGAAGTAAACGGTGCTGTCATGAACGAGAGAAGTCAAGTTAGTTTTATTCTAGAATCTCTTCTGAAGAGTTTTCTACAATTTTGAATGCATTAATGAATAAAATTTGACTACTCTACTGAATGAGCTACAGGCTTACCAGATAATGTTGAGAACAAAGGGTATGATGCCAGAAGTAAATGTTACTACTTTCGAGAAGTGAGGAATGTCTTCCAAACCTGAAATCGCTTCCTCTTCAAAGAGCAAGACTATTCTTGTGAAGAAAGGCAAAAGGAAAGGGATGAAGAAGTCTACTGGATTGAAAGGCAAGGATAGTGCTGCAAAGGGAAATGTTTCCATTGAAACGAAGAAGGGCATTGAAGGAGAACTGCCCTCCATATCTTGTCGAGAAGAGAGCAGAGAAAAGGTACCCAAGCTAACTTTACCCTGGGACCATTTGCTCAGCTCATCCAGTGGGAGAAGTTGCTACTTGGTTTTAACTGTTAAATTTTGTAAAGAACAAATTGTATATATTTTTGGGATAAATGAAATGTTCATTTTCAAAAATTATTTTTGTTCTAGCAACGTCTGTTGAGAATCAAATTGTTAAATGCCATTTGTAGATATTCAGATATCTAAATGGCTAGATCAAAGTATAGAAAGTTTAAAGATTTCTCGATTTGACTGTTAACAAAAAGGTTTTGAGATAGGTCAGATGTATCTTGCTCAAAGAGTTGAGGGTACCTTAATGTAGTGGGAGGAAAGTGTGCTTCCTGGCCATTATTGAGATTAAGATGCAATCCCCTTATAGTTTTATCTAAAGCCTATTGTATACTAAAATGCTTACGATAATTCTCTCGGCTAAAGTGTTTGAGAATTACCTAGTAGGACTAGGAATACCAGATAACCTAGGGCAAGTGGGAGAAATATCAGGTATAGAGATACCGAATGGTAAAAGATGGGTATCGTATGCCCTAGTTTATTTTATTTCTCTATAAAACTCAGAAACTCAATCTTATATATCAGATGTATAAGTTACCACTGGAGTTTTAGTTCAAGCGGGAGTTTGCTGAGTTTTATGTCCTAAAACTCGTGGTATGTAAATACTGAAGCTTATTTTGAAAATTCAATAAAGGTGTTATTGAATAGATCTATTGCTTGAATAGAAATCCAATAAACCTAAAAGTCCCTTGACTATTGGATAAGTACTTGAACTTTATGTGGAGACATAAAGGTGGATCAAGTTCGAGTAAATAGTCAAAATGATCTATAGTACATGGATAAGGTTAGGTACCTTATTCTCGTAACACTATTGGATGTGGCCTGCTCTGTAGTTGTTACAAGGAGTTGTAAAGTGCTACAAACGAAGTGATACTAATTCGTTCATGTTGGACATGAGAAGTGGGGGTGTCCTTGGGCACAATAGTTTGTACAAGATCGGACTATACTCTTACTTTATAATGTTGTTTACTGTTTAAGACTGACTATTTCAAAGCGATAACCTAGGTAACTTGATCTTAATCCTGAGATAACTATGAACTTCTGTTTATTTGGGATTGCTCTTAGATTTATGATAACGGGCAAAAATGCATGTTATTATAGTGCTAAGTTCTTAAACAATGTTGGCTTGTATTGATAAAATATGTTAGATTGCATCCAAAAAGCATTAAGTTCATAACATTGCAGTCGCATGCGTTCATTTCATAAAAATAGTTAATTTTTGTATTTTTATGCAGAATATGCGTTGACGCAAGGCGAAAAGCGCGATCATAAGAAATCAACGGACGAGCACAGCATTACCGCAAGGCTTTACGGTGATTTGTGTTCGCATACATCTACTCAAGAAGGATTGCCGCATAGAGCCAGCGCAACCTAGTGGGCGCATCTGGGTGAAAACAACTTTATATGCTTTATGCTTGGAAAATGTTTATACTGCAGTACAAGGTTACTGTAGAAATCTATATTACAGTTTAATCTCTTTATTGAGACTTTTGCATGAGAATCAGTTTTCTTTCTTAAGTCACTCACTGGGCTAGCAAACTCACCCCATTTTCAAATGTTTTCCTTTCTCCCACATAGTGGTCAAATCCTCAGGATGTAGCTTTGCATTTGCTTTGCCACTAAAGGACAAAGATATCGTTGTTAGGGTTGATGCCCAAAAGTCTCGTGTCCTGTAGTTTGTACGAACGCTTGTGTTGTATAATATGTGATATTTACTTCACATCTTGTATTTTGATCAGTTGCTTGTTTTATTTGCTTTGCCACAAACCAATAAACATAAAATCCCTTGTTATCTGTATGTGACTCAAACATCTATGTGGTGACATACAAGTGGATCATGTCTTGAGTGATAACCAAAATGGTCAGTAGTATATGGATATAGGAGGGAAACCTTATCTTGGTAACGCTATGGATGCAGCCCGCTTTGTGGAATGGTCACAAGTGTTGTGACTTGTCACAGATGATCTGATCCTGATCATTCGTGTTGGGGACATGCGAGCGGGGGCATCTTATACAAAGAGTTTGTATAAGACCTAACCACAAAGTGTTAACGTCTCGTTATATAACACCGTTCATGACAGAGACTTCAATTCACTGGGATGACCATAGGTAACATGACCTCAATCCTGAGTGAGTTGGGAACTCCTGCTATTGAGGGCGGCCTTTGATTTGTATGGGTGCGAGTGGCCAAGTGGCCGATTCAAACCTACTATTTTGGGGATTTGTCTGATTTGGGAGCTGGGAACTCAGCTACACAAGATGGAATTCACTCCTTCCCTGAGGTAGAGATTAAGTAGAGAGATAGCTCCCTTAAGGACTGATTCCAGGGCTTGAACGATGTGGCGCCACATACCTTCTCTTGGCTCGAGAGGTGTTCACACATAGTTGGACTATGTTGTATTGTTCATTAGATCAGTGGTACTTAAGGAGTGAGATGTAACCACAGGGGCAAAACGGTAATTTGGCCCAACTATACTTACGAGCATCTATGAAGGGTCATCAATACTCATGATTGGTTATATTCGATGGACATAGAAATATATCGTGGTAAGAAGAGTTCAGCTGTTGGTTTTTAGTGGAATGCCTGGCAGTTAACAGGTGGTGGATCTCGTGGCTAAAGAGTTTAGTCAGCTATTCACGAACCATTAGAGCTTCGAGCCACAGGTTCATTAGGTCCCCTGGTAGCTTGGATAAAGTCGAGAATCAGTGTTTGGTTAATTTAAAATGTTCAAATTGACAAGAGAAGTTCGATTGTATATATATAATTGAACTAGTTAATTATATATGATATAATTGGCTAAATGTATGGATATATTATTATGAGGAAATAGATATAAATATTTAAATATGATTTATATCAAGTAGAGGAGAAATTACTATAGTAGATATATGATATCAAACTATAGGGTAAAAATATAATATGATTATATTTATTAATATTTTAATTGGTTAATTATATGATAATTAAGCCAAAATCACGTTCGGACGTGCGTTAGTGGGAAGAGCGTCGGTTATTGTAACCAATGAATTAAAATGAAATTTGTTTTAATTTTGAATCGTTGGTCTGGAAAAGAGCAAAGAGCGCATTGGTCTAAAATCGTAATCGATCGCTTAATTTTGAGAGCCTATACGATAGTCGCTCTGCGCCTAAATGATCGTCTACCTAGTGCCTAAACAATCGCATGCTAGTTCCTAAATGATCGGATAGCTTCCCTGAATGATCCTATAGTGTGTCGAGTTTGCTAAATGATCGTATACCATTTCCTAGACGATCGTTCAGTAAAATCTACACGATCGTGTAATTTCTCCTAAACGATAAGCATCTTGCTGTATGATAGCGTCTTTTTCCCTCCCACTTGCTTATCGCTTACACGATCTTTTCTTCCACCTTCCTCTACCAAATTCACCAAAGACCATGCTTTGGGTTTTCACTCCGAGAATACCTGTTGCGTTCGTGAGTTTGTGGTTGTTCGTGCTGCTGCAGTCGATGCATCTGCTGGGCTTTAGTTGATTGGGTAGAGGTTTCCGCTGTGTTGAGTTCCGAAGTTTGAAGACCATCTTCAACTGGTATGGCAACTCTCTCCCTTGTAAATTCTTGTTCAAAGCATGCCGATAATTACTGTTTGTTTGCATAACTGTGCGTTTGAACATATTTGATGTATTTCGGTCACTGTGAAATTGGAGCAATCCGAATGCGCTCCTGGAACTCTTCGATAAGAGATCCTTCAATTGTAACCTGTCTGTTAGGTGGTTACTGTAAATATTGTACACATATTACAGTTGTTCATATAGGGACTAAGGTTTTGGGCATTGTGACTTGTGAAACTAGTAATTTAATCTCTCTAAATATGTTTTGTGTTTAAACTTAAAGGTTTTAGCCACAGAGTCATCCACTGTGTATAAGATTGCATGTTGGTATCTAAGTTATTTCCACAAAAGTTATTAGGCAGTAGGTGTCAACAAAAGGGTTGATAACTGCTGCAGTCATGCTTTTTCCTAGGTTTAGAAAGTAGTCTTGGAGGGGGCGTGGCACTACACGATCGTTTACCTTATCAAAGCTGTCGCTTAGTAAATGCTATTTACTTAACAACTTCCGTGAGTAATTCCGAGAGAGAAAAAACTCAAATCTTTTATTTTTCTTTTCTTACTAAAATTAGGAAAACATTTTTCCTTTTATCTCACGGTTACCATAAAACCGTCAATGACCTCCCACTCAATTGGTTATTAGAGAAAAAGAGTTAATTATCCAATAATAATTATTATTATAAATATAAATGATAGCTAATTTTCTATACTATATTTATAACCTATAGTTGTAATATTTCATCTCATGAAACATACAAACCATAGCTCTTTTTCTATCCCATGGCACTTAAAGTAAATCTCATTTACATTAATCCTCCATTAGATGTATTTCGTACATCATACCGATTATATCATATATAATCGAATTACCTCTTGTCAATCTGAACATTTCAAATCAACACCAAGAACTGATCCTCAACTAAATCCATTGAGCTATTAAGGAGACATTATGGACCTGTAACTCGAAGCTCCAATGCTACATGAATAACTGACTAAACTCTTTAGTCACAGGATCCACCATCCGTTAACTACCAGGCACTCCACTAAAGACCGACAACTGAACTCTCCTTACCACAGATATATTATGTGTCCATCTTAACTAATCAACAGTGCGACAACCCTTCACAGATCACTTGTAAGTACAGCTCGGCCAATAATCATTATGCCCCTGTAGTTACATCTAACTTGTTAATTACCGCTAAACCCTCTAATGAACATAAGTCATAGTCCTACTATGACTGAGTCTTCTCTTCCAAAGAGAAGTTGTGACCACTATGTTCAAGCTCTGGAATCAGCCCTTAAGGGAGCAATCTTTCTACTTATCCCCGATTCATATAAAAACTATAAGTTACATTATATGTGATATAAAATAAACTATAGGTTACATGTTATATATGATTTAACATATGGTTTATATATATATATATACTACTAATTAAAAAAAGGAGGGGGTGTTATTTTGATAAGTTCCCTCAACCCCTTTTAACCACTCTCTCATAGACGTAAGAATAAAAAAAAAAAACACAGAGAGTGAGGCTACTGTTTTTTATTAGGTTCAACTTCTTCCTTCTTCCTCTCTGTGAGATCTTTGTTTCTCTTAGAAAGCAAAATCTCCCTTACCAAAATTAAAGATCAAAAGCTCACAACTCTTTGATTGTTCCTCGTCTTTGAGAATAAAAAGGAAGATGTTGTGGTGGTGTGCCATTGCTAATGTACATTTTGGGTTACTATTCTTGTTGAGGAGTTTTGCTCGAGGTCATGCTATGTTGGAGAGGAAGTGAGAAGACTGTGTTCTTCAAGGGTAAGTCTCGATCCCTCCTCCTTTCTTAAATTCACAATAGAGAAATCATGCTTAATTTATTAGTTTATCTCTATTTCCATCCTCTGATTTTTCCATGTTCTGTAAAATGAAAATCGAGGTACACACATTCATATGCTTCCGCTTTAAGATATTCTAAATCCTTCAATTGGTATCAAAGTCGTCTCGTGTCTCTGATTTTCGTTTTCAAACATCAATTTAAAGTTGTTGGTGGGTGTATGATCTGCATTATGAATGTATGTTTTGGACTTTGCTCATTGGATGTTTCGAATTTGGCAGAGTTTTTCACTACTTTATTCAGTCGGTTTGTAAGGGCCCGATGTATTTTAGGACATTTAATTCTTGCAACCGAGTATGTATTTAGTCTGTGTCATTCGTGGAGAGTTTTCAGCTTCAATTTAGAGAAATTTGGAGCAAGAATGAAGCAAGATGGATGAATGGGTGAAACAGAGGAAGCTTTCTGCCTTAGGGCATCGTGAAGCTCGCCCTATGCTATAAAATAGAAAGCCATGCGTCACAACGGTGAAGGAATCACTACGCTCCAGCCGCAGCATCACAACACTGTAAACAACGTTGGGATACGATATGGCAACACAAAAGTCATCGTCACGAAGCTCAATTAGAGCATTGCAACACTCTGGATGTTCAACGTGCGTCTGAGGCCCTTTCTAGATCGTGTTTCAAGCCCCCTTGCAAGCAGTTTCAAGCAATTTTTGTATTTTTGATTATTAATTTGTAATAATTAATTATTTTATTTGTTTTTCATTAATTAAATTAATATAAGTGTTATAATAATTTATCTAATGTTTAGGATGCCAATTTCGGTTAATTGTTGTTTTTATAATTCTATCATATGTGATGAATAATTTATTTATTATATTGCATAGTGTATGCTATATAATATAAAAATCCCACCATAGGATAAACATTTTTTCATGCGTTATTTTAATATAAATGTTATATATATAGTTATATGATTTAATTAAGCATGCTCATACATCATATTTAATATAATTGTTATATTATGTGATAACATGCATTTATAACATGTTCATGCATCATTTTATATTATAAGTATTATAATATATAGGATGGTGAAGGGAATCACAAACAAAGATCTCCATGAGTAGTGGAAGTGGACCGTTCCAAATCCCATTCAGATTGAACACAACGATTACAGTCTTAAACGTAAACAAACAGATTATGCATCAACAAAAATTATAGCATGCTACAAGAGATTCAAGGGATAGAGTATGCGTACCTTTGAAGAACCATTCTTCAAGAATCCCTTGATCAGTCTCCAATGCGTCCAATAATAGCACTCGAATGCAACGAATGGACCACTAACAATACGAACAACTTGATGCTCCTCGAACCCAATTGAGTCCAACTCGATTCACAAATAGAGTAAGGACACCATCACAAGTGTTACCTTAGTATTCTCGGTGTAACAATCCAGGATTTGTGGGCTCTGTATGATATTAGCTTGAAGAAGAAAGAAGGTATGCAATCGAGTAGACGATCGAGTAAGTGGGAGATAAGATCACTATCTATCGCATATACGATATACTCGATCGTTTAGTAAACGGAAGCCTGTCGCATAGACTTTGTTACTCAATCGTGTAGCAACAATCAGCTGAGTAACTATTGTATACTCAACTCTTAAACGATCAATTAGACTCTCAACGGCTATCGCTTAGTAAAAGCAGTTTTTACTTGATATCCCTTTTCCATGAGAATTATCTGAATGGATTAACTACTAATTTTGGATTAGAACCTTGACGGTGTCGATTTGAGTATGACACTACCAAGAAGGTTACCTTGGTATTCTCGGTGTGAGAATCCAGAGGGTGGGCTCTGTTTGGACTTGGAATGAGGCAAGCGAAGGATGAATGAACAATCGTGTACACGATTGGGCAAGTGGGAGAAGACAGAAACCTATCGCATAGGTCGATGCCCAATCGTTNCAGAAACCTATCGCATAGGTCGATGCCCAATCGTTTAGCTAAAGCTAAGTGATCGTCTAGAAAAAGCTAAGCGATCGTTTAGCTCATTGCTTAGTACCGTGTCTGTCGCCTACAAAACACTACACGATCGCTTACTTCGCTAAAGCTGTCGGTTAGTAAATATGTATTTACTTGAAAAGCTCCGTGAGTTTCCTTTTGCTAGAGAAATCTCAAAACAATTTTTACCAAAACTTTTAAAAAACTTACTAAAAATAGGAAAAACAATTTTCTTTTATCTCACGGTTACCATGAACCACCAATAACCTCCCACTCAATTGGTTATTAGAGAAAAAGATTTAATTATCCAATAATTAATATTATTATAAATATAAATGATGACCAACTTTCATATTATATTTATAACCTATAGTTTTAATATTTCATCTCATGAAACATATAAATCATAGTTCTTTTTCTATTCCATGGTACTTAATGTAAATGAGTAGATGTATCTCATACATCATACTGATTATATCGTATATAATCAAAATACCTCTTGTCAATTTGAACATTTCAAATCAACACCAAGAACTGATCCTCAACTGAATTCATTGAGCTACCACGGGGACCTTATGAACCTGTAGCTCGAAGCTTAAATGGTACGGGAATAATTGACTAAATTCTTTAATCATGGGATCCACCATCCGTTAACTGCCAGGCACTCCACTAAAGATCGACAGCTTAACTCTCCTTACCACAGATATATTATGTGTCTATCTTAACCAATTAGTAGTGCGACAACCCTTCACAGATCGCTCGTAAGTACAGCTCGGCCAATAATCGTTTTGCCCCTGTAGTTACATTTAACTCCTTAAGTACCACTGATCCCTCTAATGCACATAAGTCATAGTTCTACTATGACTGAGTCTTCTCTTCCAAAGAGAAGCTGTGGCCACTATGTTGAAGCCCCAGAATCAGCATTTAAAGGAGCAATCTCTCTACTTATCCCTACTTCAGAAAAGGTAGGCATGTTGAGCTGGCAATCTGGCCACTCTTACCCATACTAATCAAATGAATGTCCTCAAAGGCAGGAGTTCCAAAAACACTCAGGATTGAGGTCGTGCCACCTATGGTCATTTAGGTGAGATGCAAGTCACTAGTATCAACGATGTTATATACAGAATCTAGTCATCTCGTGGTCCAGGTCTTATACAAACTCTATAGGACACCCTCGCTCACATGTCTTCACATGAATGGTCAGGATTTACCATCTGTAGTAGTTTACAACACTTGTAAACCTCTACAAAGTGGGTTGTATCCCTAGTGTCACTAGGATCAAGTATCGCACTTTATGTTGGATGGACACCATCACACAATGAAAGAAATCAGGACCCATAAGCATTCTAATTCATTAATTTTGGTTGAAAATAAACATGCTAAAAAAAGAGTTTAATGGGTTTCAAGAACATACCTTAGCCGAACGAACGAAAACTCCATTTCCAGCTGCAAAATACTTCGATTCCTTGTGTAGACCACCACAAGATCTTTCCTACTATTCTCTTGGTGCTCTAGATTGAGTTGTGGGATTCAAAATAAGTTGGAATCAAAGGGAATATGAAGAAAACTCACTGAACATAACCCATTGAAGAACACCTTCTTCATCCGAATTGTTCAGCAAAAATTCAGTCGGTTCTCACCTCTTTCTTCACTCCAATCTCTTCAATATATTGCAGACTATCATGCAAAGAGATGTGTTGCATGGGATGCAGCTCATTCCTGGAGTAAACCAAAAGAGAAGGTGGGTTTCTTGTAAGCTACTTGAAGATGAACTTTGAAAAACCCATTTTCATGTTTTGTGTAATTTCAATTTCCAAAAATCCATTTTGATTTTAAAATCATATTTTATTTCAAAAATAAAAATTTATTAATTTTACAAATTAATTTCAAAAATTAATTTTCTATAAAATTATATAATTATTTAAACAATTTAAATAATTCTAATTAATTTAATATCTAATATTAAATTAATTTAACACAATTCATCTTCATATATAAATCATATTAAAATACTAGGGTTTTCTCCAATTTCGTTTGATTCTAATTTGAACATTTCAAATTAACTTATCACACTACTCTAGAGCTAATCCATTTCCAAGCAAGTAGGGGACCTCATGGACCTACAGATCATGGGCTCCAACGATCTGAGATTAATCGTCTAAACTCATTAGACTGATCTAACCCCCATTTGTTAACTAATGGGTCACTCTACTAAAGCCCATAGTTGAACTCCTCTCACTGTAGATATATTATGTCCACTCGATATACCCATGATTAGTAAGTTAACGCTTCATATGTTGTTCGTAATAACGGCTGGGTCAAATCTTTGTTTTACCCCCGAAATTGCCTCTTGTTCCTTAAGTTCCCACTGATCCACTAATGAACAATTGTTTTGTGATCCAATCACAAAATCGAGTCCCTCTCATTCAAAATTAGAGGGCGGGATCCCTTGTTCAAGCCTCAGAATCAGCACTTAAGGGAACAACCTCTCTACTATCCCTAAAACGAGTAGGAGTGAATTCCTTCTATCACCCTATGTCCCCAGCTATCTATCCAGTCTTACCCCTGAAATGGCAGTCATATTGAGTCGGCGCTATTGAGCCAACCCTCACCTATGTAAATTGATGCGTTATTTTATGATATGGAATTATGGATGAAATGTGATGATGAAAATGCGTTGAGCACTCAAGTTTTCTCAGTGGAATTCAAGTGTAAACCCCACCAAGTTTCTTGGTAAGTCCAGGGTCAAACTCAGGGACTTGGGAAAACAATATGCAGTGGTAATTTTTCAGAAGACTTTGCGGTATCCAAGTAAATCAAGTAGTTGTTGGGAATGTTGTTTGCAGTAATAAAAATAAATCAAGAGAAGAGAGTTCAGTCTACAAGAAGTTGGCAGAGCTTTAGCCATTGGACTACTTCCATCGAGACTACCTAAATCGTCACCCTTTTTTTTTCGTTCTTCAAATGACGCTAGTGGAGACAAATTCCTTTCGGCGGCAGGAAGATATTACTTCAGTCTTCCTATTCATTCCCAGTGGTCTTGTCTTCTCCCTAAGTTCACCTATACAAGAGTGAGGAATCAAAACCAACAACGTCCCACTTTTGATGTCCCACGATTCTTCCTGTTTAGAAACTAAGGAGAAGGACAGGGGTCGCTAGGTCAGAAAAGCAATAACTCCAAATTCTCCCCAAGTGCGGTGGAGTTCGAAAAGAGTTGATAAAACGGAAGATGCGATGAGTATGCAGTGAACGGGTTGAGAAGGGTTTCAGCTAACACTTCCTAAGATGCGTTCATGCTATGCGATCATGCAATATACATAAAATAGTAAACCATCTCTCGATGCGAATGTTACGGCTTCTAATGCTAAAACGCATGCAATATATGCGATAAGTCTATAGGACCTACACATAAGCCTCTATTCTTATTTATGTGATAACTGACAGAAATGCCAGTTATTATAAGCTTTTTATTTAGAATTATGAGGGCTAATAAGTAGAAAATGAGGTGATAATACTTGGAATTTGTGAAAAATTGAGTTTTGCGTCGATTAGCACCCAAATCCTCACTAACCCCAATATTATGCATTACTCCATTCCAAAGTGTCTATTTTTGTAGCTATCGTAGGAATCAAATGCATGTGTTTGAATTAAACAATTGTAGACAAATTCATGCGCTAAAGCCAGGTGACCACAAAGACAAACGCATGCGCTGAAAACCGAGCTATCGCATAGATGAATGCATGCAATGATTAAATGCGTTCATCGCATGGAAGTTGCAATGATCGATGCGCCCATCGCATGGAAGTTGCAATGATCAATTGGAAATTGTGGCCACAGAGTGACAACCATAATAGAAGGATGATCGTAAGATGGGTAGAACGCATTGATACTTCAGCTGAATCAAGCTCGAACGCATACCTTGGGAGTATCAACAAGATAAGATGATGTGACATTGCCCATACCGCGACAAAGGCAGTAGTGAGACATAACACAATCATGATAGTTATTGGCGTTTAAACCCTATAAATAGCCCCTTCGACCTTCATTTCAAAGCATCCGAACTTCTACCTCAAGGCAGAGGTTTGCGATCACAAATGAGAGCTTAAGCAAGATTTTTAGTGAGAATTCTTCACCTCCACAAACCAGACCGAGTGACGACTGAAGCTTTCTCCGGAGTGCTCGAGAGAGACATCTCCACCATTCATCCATGGCACCACTAGCAGCCTTAACGCAGAGTCCTTCATTTCTCTTCTAACCTCTATATTGTATTACATTTTAGCTTAAGATATTAAGACATTTTGTAATCAATGCATCTCTTGATTCCTTCAATGCCATCTTCTTCAACATCTTTATCTTTATCATCATTTACCTTCATTGTTTATTTATCAAAGGCGATCACATACTTAATCGTGTAGCCTAGAGATAGGACGCATGTAGCAACCCTCCGAGAGGTGTGCGTTGTGCGAGTATAGTGGGTTAATCCTCTTTGCTTGGGGAAAGGCTATAGCAATGCTTGTCTATGGTTGTTGTGTTGCTTGTCTATAAGTTAAATAGCCGCGTCTAACTGCCTGAGAAGGTAAGAGATGGAACGCACTAAAACAAAGTATGCATTATTACTAGAGATAGGCATAATCTTATGTTCGATGCAACCATGCACTATAGAGATATAGTCATGCAGCTGATCACCGAGAGGTGTGTGATGCATTAATTTATGAATGAAAATATGGATGATATGCGTTGATGGATTTTCATTGTGCACTCAAGTTTCCCCAGCAGAATTCAAGTGTAAATTCCTCTGAGTTTCCTGGTAAGTCCAGGGTCGAACACAGGGACTTGTGAAAATAGTTGCGTTGGTGATTTTTGTGAAGACTTGCGGTAACCAGTTAAATAAATAAATCATTGGGTTTGTTGTTTGCGTTGATGAAAATAAATAACGAATGTGGCAGAGTTTGAAAAGAGTTGGTAAATGGGAAATATGATGAATATGCGGTGAACGGGTTGAGAAAAGTTTCGGCTAACACTCCCTAGAATGTGTTCATGCTTTGCGATCATGCAACAAGCATACAATAGTAAACCACCCGTTGGCATGAATGCTATGGCTTCTAAGGCTAGAACGCATGCGATAAATATGCGATAAGTCTACAGGGTTTACACATAAACCTCTATCTCTATTTATGTGATGACAACATGACATTCACACAAATATGTGACCAAATAATATCATTCCCATTCCTAGGATACATGCAATGCAAGTTGACAAATAGAGCTTATCTCTAAGTCCCTATCTTTTGTTTATGCAAGCCTAATCTTGCTCTTTCGGGTCCAGATTCTAACCTAGCTCTCTCGAGACATTAGGTTCTTTCTTTAGATTCTCTCTCGAGTAATTCTAAAGGGTAATTTGCACAGCATAAAACAAGACAATCGCAAGCAATGAACTTCCTAGGTCATGTTAGCTTAGTTCTTCTCAACTCATTCAACTAGTTTAACTACTCATGCGTATTAAAAGAGTGAGCAGATGTAGAAATAGAACTTCCATTGAATAGGTATGAGATGAAGTACAAAATAACAGTGCAAGTATAGTAAAGATTCTGGTCGCAATTTCTTGCTGCCAGACGTTTAAACTATTTCTATTCGTGCTCTAAAGATATTCTCGCTCTCGCGAGAGTCGGCTTGCTCTCTGCTTTTACGCCCCAAGGTTCTCTTTCGAGCTGCCCTTGGCGATCTCTGGCGCCACCACTCTTCTTTTGCTCCGCTGTAAAATGGAAAAGAAAACTATGAACAGAAGCACTCGTGAACTCCGTTAACTGATCAACCCCTTTTCTGAAGAATGCACTTGGTATTTATAGGGCAACAATGGTGAAAGGCGGCTTCTCTCTCCCAGTTGTACAGATGGGACAACTTTAATTCCTAATTGACGTGCTGGATGATTGTTACCGATAAAGCTAAATGTACTTTGTGACCGTTATCGATTGTCAACTTAATTTGGATCCGACTATCATCAGCTTTCTGTCTCATCGCTCTTAATTATCCTTTCACCCGGATGCACCCACCATGTCGCGTTGACCAAGTTGCGGTGATTCTTCTTGGGCGAACGTTTGCGAGCACGATCAATGCAAAGTCTTGCGGTGAAGTTATGCTCGACCAATGTACTTCTATGATCGCAATCTCTATATTGCATTAACGCATATTCTGCACAGAAATGTAAAGATCAACTGCTCTAATGTGTTGGACGCATGCAACTGCAATATTATAGAATTTATGCTTAATGGAAGCAATTTAACATATTTCATCAACACAATCCAACATTGTTTAAGAACTTAGTACTATGATATCGTGTATTTCTACCCGTTATCACACCCCCAAATTTAAACAATGCTTGTCCTCAAGCATAAGCTAAAGATTCCTTTAGCAAGTTAACCACAAAGTTTTCTTTCCTAGATTTCTCAAGGATACTTCATTCAAATCTTATATACTAGAATTTTCTTAAGTCTTATTCAAGTCTCTTCTTCAAATATTTCTAAGACTTAGGGATTGCAAGCTTAACTTTCAAAAGGACTTTACTAAATTCTTGGACATCGCATGATTTATTTTAAAAGAAAATTTTCTTTCGGGGTGTCAAATGGTTTTATCCTTGCACAAAAATTTTCTTCATTGCTATTTTTTTCTGACCTTGTGCTGATTCGAGTGCCTTGCGTTTATTTTGGCTTGCCCCCACGTGTGTCATGCAGACATCCAACTACGAGCAATGCACTCTTTCTCAGACTAAACTCATATCGATTTGGCAGTGGAGTTGCGGTCATTAATTTATCCATTGATCCTGGTGACTTACTTTCGTTTTGGCTTGCCTCCACGTGTGTCATGCGGACATCCAACTACGGGTAAGTGCCTTTCAAAACTTAACACTTATCAACATGGGTTCCCCATTGCATTGACAGTGGAGTTGTTATTCTCAATTTTTTTTTTTTTAGAAGATAGCAAGGTCGAAAATAAATACCTCACCCCCAAATTTAAAATGTGGCAATGTCCTCATTGCCAAAAGAAATTCAAATAGGTCATGCTGGTCATAGAATGCTTGTAAAGAGAGTTTGAAAGAAAGCTAGCAAACCCCTAACTTCTAGAAATATTTCATGAGGTGACTATTTTAAGACTAAGTTGACTCTAGTGTATACGAAAGAAATAGAAGTATATTTATCATCATTGAAATCATACTTGGATAAGAAACAAAATGCGGTAACTCACTAAATTTATCTATGTCAAATGATTGCGGTGATTAAAGAGGATGCGGTGATAAAACTTTGAAAACTAAAATGCAATGTGATAGCGCAAAATTGGAAATAAAGATAAGGAAAAGTACACCCCCAAAATTTTGGATTGTCGCTCGCATTGTATTGATGCATCCATCTTTGCGGCGATCACTCTTCGTTGGGTTACGGTGATGGAATGAGATAAGTGTTGCTTTCCGTAACATTTTCGCAATTCAGTGTCTCAATCGTTGTAAGAAAAACAAAGAGAGGGTCAAATTATTTAAAACAAAATAAAAATCGTTATCGCAATTTTTTTTTCTTTAGAAACAATAGTGGTAGTAAAGTAAGGATAAATCAGAATTGAAAAGATAGTGAAAATTTCGAGTAGTGGAGAAAAGAATTGAAGACTTGAGGTTTCCCAAAACTTGCGTCCCTGATAAGTTGCGATCATTTGATAACGCAGGGACCACCTACTTTCTTCTTCATTCAAAGTTTCTTAGTTCCATGGAGTCAACTTGGCGATGCCAGTCTTCTCCATGGTATGCCTTTACTAGCTGCCCATTAACTTTGAATATGTTGGTTTCGTCGTCATTTGATAATTCCACCACGCCATGTGGAAGTACCATTCGAATTATGAACGGTCCGCCAACGTGACTTTAGCTTTCCTGGGAAGAGTCGCAGACGTGAATTGAAAAGCAAGACTTTCTGTTCGACTCGGAGGTTCTTACTACATATGCATTGATTATGCCAGTGCTTGGTGCGCTCTTTATAAATCTTCGTATTTTCATATGCGTTGTTCCTCCATTCTTCTAGCTCGACCAGTTGCATTTTCTACGCTTCCCCTGCCTTCTTCAAATCAAAATTTAGCTTCTTTACCGCCCATAGTGCCTTATATTCCAACTCCAAAGGCAAGTGACATGCCTTACCAAATACCAGCGCGTAGGGGGACATACCTATGAGTGTTTTAAATGCGGTCCGGTATGCCCACAACGCCTCGTCAAGCTTTGTTGCCAAGTCTTTTTGTTAAGGCTTTACTACCTTCTCAAGTATCAATTTAATTTCTCGATTGGACACTTCAGCTTAGCCATTGTTTGCGGATGGTATGTGGTGGTCACTTTGTGGAAGATATTGTACCTGCACAGCAGCTCCTTGATATTGTGATTGAAAAAGTGTGATCCTTTATCACTTATGATGGCACGGGGAGTGCCAAAATGAGTGAAAATATTTTTCTTCAGGAACTAGGAGAATACCGCCACATCACTTGCGGCGCATGCAATTGCCTCTACCCACTTCGAGACATAGTCGACAGCTAATAAAATATAGTGCTTACCGTTCGAAGGAGGGAATGGTCCCATGAAATCAATCCCCCATACGTCAAATAGTTCCAGCTCCAAGATAGTGTTCATTTTCATTGCGTTCTTCCATGAAATGTTGCCTGTGCATTGGCACCGATCACATTTCATTGCGTAGTCAGCAACATCCTTAAACAATGAAGGCCAAAAGAATCCACTTTGCAAAACTGTGGCTGCGGTACGTTGCCCTCCAAAATGCCCTCCATATGGCGAATCGTGGCATTGTGACAATATGCATTGTTGAGCAGTATTTGGTACATATAATCGAATGATTTGGTATGCACCTCTTTTATATAGATTCGGCTCATCCTAATAGTAGTGTCTGCATTCATTCTTGAGCTTCTTTCGTTGATGGTATGTGTAATCTTCAGGAAATTGTTCACAAACCAAATAATTAACAATGTCCGCATACCAGGGCAATTCTTCTATGTGGAACAGCTACTCATCAAGAAACACAACAGTAACCTCAGATTCATTGCGGTCAACCTCGGGATTTTCCAATCTGGATAGTGATCTGCAACTTGATTCTTTGTCCCCTTCCGATCAATTATTTCAATATTGAATTCTTGAAGGAGGAGACCCATCTGATCAACCTCGGCTTTGCATCCTTCTTTGTCATTAAATATTTAATTGCCAAGTGATCAGTGTGAATGAGTACCTTTGTTCCTAACAGATATGCCCTGAATTTCTCCAATGCAAAAATCACAGCCAGAAGTTCTTTTTCAGTGGTGGTATAATTTATTTGAGTAGGATTTAGAGTTTTACTCGCATATGCGATGGGGTGCAAAATAGTTTTCTTCTTTTGCGCTAATGCAGCCCCCATCGCATACCCGCTTGCATCGCACATGATTTCAAATGGCATTGTCCAATTAGGCACAATTAGTACGAGCGCGATAATCAGTGCATCTTTTAATACTCTGAATGCATTGTGGCAATTGTTGTCAAACTCAAATTTCCTGTCCGCCTCTAATAACGCACTCAGTGGTCGTGCTATTTTAGAAAAGTCCTTAATGAATCGTTTGTAAAATCCAGTATGCCCCGAGAAGCTTCGCACAACCTTCACGCTGGTTGGAGGTGGGAGTTTTTCAATTTCTTCAATCTTTGCTTTGTCCACCTCCAACCCTTCTCGGGAGACCTTGTGTTCCAATACTATACCCTTCTTCACCATGAAGTGACATTTTTCCCAGTTGAGCACCAGATTCATCTTTTCACATCTCTTTAGAATTTTCTTCAAATTGGCTAGGCAGACTTCATACGTGTTCCCATAAATGGAGAAGTCATCCATAAATATTTCTACTGAGTCCTCAAGATAATCTGAAAAGATCACCATCATGCACCTTTGGAACGTGTTCGGCGCATTGCAGAGGCCAAATGGCATGCGACTTAAAGCAAATGTCCCATATGGGCAAGTGAATGTGATCATGTCTTGGTCTTCAGGAGCTATCATGATCTGATTATACCTGGCATATCCATCCAATAAGCAATAAAAATCATTCCCTGCTAATCTGTCTAGCATTTGATCGATGAATGGCAAAGGGAAGTGATCTTTCTTTGTGGCCGCATTCAATTTGTGGTAGTCCGTGCAGATGCGCCGTCTAGTGATGGTCCTTTGCGGTATTAATTCATTGTTCTCATTTGGGACTACCGTCATTCTGCCCTTCTTCGGCACATATTAGTATGCCTATGATGCACGGCTCACTAGGTATGACCGCAAGGCTTGCTCGACATGATCGCATGGCGCTTGGCATAGGTGCTAGCCATTCAACTCATGAGCATGCTGCATAGGCACTGGCCATCGCTTGCAAGCTTGCTCGACCACATGGGCATGCTTGGCCGTATGGGCATACTTGGCCGAATGGGCATTTGGCAAGGCGCTTGACGCATGGCAAGGGTGTTCGATACACGGCCGCTCGGCAGGGCGCTTCGATGCATAGGCATGGCCGTTCAACAGAGCGCTCGCTGCATAGGCTGGCTGCTCGACGTTTTGGGCAAGGGCGCTTGGTTAGCCGCTCGATGCATTGGGCAAGGGCACTCGGCTCATGGCATTGACGCATAGGCATGGTCGCTCGGTAGGCTCGACAGTGCTCGATGCATGGGCTGGGTGCATCAACGCATGCCTGGGCAGTTTGGCTGAGGCTGCTCGACGCATGGTTGGCCGTCTGGTCGAGGCTACTCGACGCATGCTGCATGCCATCCACCAACAAACCTTTCAATGCATCAACACAACCTCTTCCAACACATTAGTCCCTTCCAACGCATCCACACAACATTCTATACTAAGCCAAATTTTCACTTTGCCCAGGTAAACTTTCCAAGATCTTATGGCCAATGCATATCAATGCCTAGTCCAACACTTAGTCAATTTTTCATCAATTTAAGCTTAACTCAAAGATACTCAAGGAAAATCTATTCAACACTTAGAAATTTCCTTCTCTTCAATGTGGATGATGTGGATGTGGATGATGTGTCATGCTTATTCAGACTTTTATGCGATACTACTTCTAGATGTATGCCTTATTAATGAAATGCTGGTAGTATGCTACACGTTGTCACAAGTTTCCTTGCATTGAAACCAAGTATAATTCCACTGCAAGTTTCTTGAAGTGATCTGAGGTCGAACACAGGGATTACATAGTTAATGCGTTACGTTCATGATATATGCGACCAGGGGTTTTTCAATTAATAAAAAGAATGTGTGTGTACAAGTATTTAAATTTGCGGTAAAGTAAAATATTGCGTTAAAGTAAAGTTGCAATAATAAAATAAAGTACGATAAAAGTAAACCTAAGCTATTATGATACAAGATACAGGATACTCATACGTGATACTGAGTTTGAGATTAACTGTGAGTTATTTCCATTTGTTTTTTATTCATTTATAATTCTACAAAGGGTCGTGTTTATGTGGTGGCCAGTCTTCATGTATGAAACAGAAATAGAAACGGTAATTAATATAAACATCGCAAGTTCATTAATTGCGTTAAAGATATAATTACGGTTCCACTTTCCCTTGGCGTACACCTCTCAGTGATCGATCGCGTTCCCACGTCTCTGTGGTGAAACAGGGATGAACGTAATGAATGCAAAGTTGCTTCCATCTCTGGAAGTACTTCTCTCTTTAGTTAACGCATTCTTCCAACCTTCTCTCAATAGGAGGAATGGCATCTTCACTTCTGCTCTCATAGGTGAAGATGTCATCTAGTATGTTTTAGCTAAACATGTGTATTTCCTTAACCCTTATTAATTTACTGGTTAGATTCATGGTAATTACCAAGGGATTAAGAAAACATCATATAGACAACGATTAATGGAGGAACAGAAATAGACAGAAAGATGGAGATGAAAATGATCATGAGATTCAATACTAATATTTAGCGTCTTTGTCAACTTGCATCGCATGCATCCTAGGAATAGGAATGATATTATGTGGTCGCATATCTATGTGAATGTCATGTTATCATTGCATAAATAGAGATAGAGGTTTATGTGTAAACCCTGTAGACTTATCGCATATATATCACATGCGTTCTGGCCTTAGAAGCTGTGGCATTCACGCCGAGAGGTGGTTTACTATTGTATGCAAGTTGCATGATCGCAAATCATGAACGCATCCTAGGGAGTGTTAGCCGAAACCCTTCTCAACTCGTTCACCGCATATTCATCGTATTTCCCGTTTACCAACTCTTTTCGAACTCTACCGCATTTATTATTATTTTCATCAACGCAACAACCACCCAACACTTGTTTATTTCACTAGTTACCGCAAGTTTTCATAAAAATCTCCAATGCAACTATTTTCACAAGTCCCTGTGTTTGACCCTTAACTTACCAGGAAATTCAATGGAATTTACACTTGGATTCCACTGGGGAAACTTGAGTGCAAAACACTATCCATCAACACTTATCATCCATATTTTCCACACCTTATAAATCTAAGCATCAAGTTTTTGGTGTCATTGCTGGGGACTTCGACAAAATAGTTTTTAACGGTAATTTTTGTGAATTTTTTTGCAGAACTCTCAATCTCTGGCAAACTACGACCCGGAGATTGAGAAAACATTTCTAAGGAGTCTAAGAGACCGCCAACAGCAACCATAATCCGATAAAGAAGAGATGGTGGAGCAGCCTAGAAATGAAGCACCAAACAATAACAATGTCATGGAAAATCCGATTATATTGGCAAACAATCGCAATAGGCTCATTAGGGACTATGCATCGCCAAACCTCTATGATTTCTCTCCGAGAATCATGAGGCCTGCCTTAGATGGAAGTAGATTTGAAATGAAACCAATGATGCAGCAGATGATCCAAGCTGCAGGTCAATTCGGAGGAAGGCTTGGCGAAGATTCACATGCCCACCTCTGAAGTTTTATTGAAATCTACAATACTTTTGTGTTCCTGAACATCTCTGCTAAGGAGGTTCGACTAACGTTGTTTCCATTTTCTCCTTGTGATCAGGCTAGGAAATGGGCTTATTCGCACGACCAAGAAGAGATCACTTCTTTGGAGTAGGTGGTGGAGAAGTTTATGAAGAAGTATTTCCCACCTACAGAAAATGCTAGGCGAAGAAAGCTTATTATTAATTTTGAACAAGATATGGATGAATCGCTCAGCGATGCCTGGGCGAGGTTTAAAAGGTTGGTTCGAGATTTTCCGCATAATGGGCTGCCAGACTACCTTCAAATGGAAATTTTCTACCACGATTTGAATCCTGCTTCGCAAACCGCTGCCAATGCAGCAGCAGCTGGTGGTTTGCTTGACTAGACTTATGATGAGGCGAAGAATATCCTGGATCGCATCTCTAAGAATTATGAAGACTGAAGGGAGAGCGACCAAAGATTAAGACTCAAGGATTCGGATGCAAATAACGGTTCTATTGTTTCTTTGCAAAACCAAATGATCGCAATGATGAATTTGATTCAAGGAATGACGATTAGCAGCCCAACACTGCAAGGTGGGCAAATCAACGCAATAAGTCAAAACACCGCAAGGTGTGCGACTTGTAGTGATGGGCATGTGATGGAGGATTGTCCACAAAACCCACAGTCTATATATCTTGTAAAGAACAACCCTTTTTCCAACACCTACAACCCCAGGTGGAAAAACCACCCAAACTTTGCTTGGAAGAATCAACAACAAAATTTTTAATCTGTGGCACAAAAAGAAGGGCCACCAGTGTTCTTTCAACGTAGCAACGGTCAACAGAGCAACCAAGCAAGTAGCTCACAACAACCATCACAATCTTCTACCCTAGAAATCCTATTGAAGCAATATATAGAGAAAAATGAGACGGTGCTTTAAAGTCAGGCTACATCCATCCGCAATCTTGAATTGCAAATGGGTCAGATTGCAAATGAGCTCAAAAGTAGACCGCAAGGGGCGCTGCCAAGTTCAACTGAGCTTCCACACAACCCAGAGGGTTCAGGTAAGGAGCAATGTCAGGTTGTGACATTGCGCAGTGGAAAGACTATGGAGAGAAAAAAGAAGGAGCAGAACAGATCAACCTCCATCGCAGTTGAACCTGAGATTGCGGCAACGCAAGAAGAAGAAAAAGAAAATGAAGCAGTAGAACCTGAGGTTGCGTCAACCTCAAAGTCAAATGAAATGGGAACCGTGAAAGTCCAGTTACCACCTTTCCCTCAGAGGCTAAAGAAGAAGAAAAAAAGAGGTACAGTAGCAACGCTTCATATCTATGCTGAAACAATTGCATGTTAATTTACTTTTAGTGAAGCGATTAAGGAAAATGCCTGCCTATGTCAGTTTCTGAGAGACATGGTAACCAAGAAAAAAGGGCACTTGGAAAATTTCCACGGTGGCACTAACGCAAAGTTCCAAATCTATTATCCACGAAGATGAGCGATCCTAGGATCACATTCCTTGCTCCATAGGAGGACTCTTATATTGGGTAAGCCCCTGTGTGACTTGGGGGCTAGCATAAATTTGATGCCGTTGTCAATATTTCGACAACTAAATGTGGGGGAACTTATGCCCACATCCATGACTTTCCAACTAGCCGACAAATCTCTGGTTCATCCAGAGGGTAAGGTGAAGGACGTGCTGATCACGATTGATAAATTTATTTTGCCAGCTGACTTCATCATCCTAGATTATGAGGTCGATAAAGATGTGCCCATCATTTTAGGGCGACCTTTACTATCAACGGGTCGTGCTCAAATTGATGTGCACAAGGGTGAGATTACTTTGAGCATAAATGGATAAAAGCTCAAATTTAATATAATTCGTGATGAAGAGTATGAAGACCTGCCAGATTCGGAAGATGACTTGAATTTGATTGAAGAAGAAAAGTCTGATGAAGAGTATGAAGAAGAGGATGCTGACGCATCCGTAGCTACCTGCAATGCGATCGTAACAAAAACAAACAAGGAAGAAGGATCGATTGCCACGCAAGAAGAAGAGCCAAAGGAAGAAAGAAAAATAGCGCAACCTTCTCTCGTGGAGCCACCAACCCTTGAAACTAAAACCCTATCTACACATCTGAAGTATGCATTTCTGGGGCAGAATGAGAAGCTGTAAGTAATAATTTCCTCTACGCTCAACACAGATCAAGAGAATGCGTTGATGAGCTTTCTCAAAAAGCATGTGCGAGCAATCGCCTGGACGCTCATCGATATCAGAGGAATTAGCCTCGCATTCTTCATGCACCACATTCGTCTTGAGGACGACCACAAAGCAACCATTGAAAATCAATGCAGACTTAACCCTGCGATGAAAGAGGTCATAAAAAAGGAGATTATCAAGTGGCTGGATGCGGGAAATATCTACCCCATTGCAGATAGCACGTGGGTCAGCGCCGTGCAATGTGTGCCGAAGAAGGGCGAAATGACGGTAGTCCCCAATGAGAACAATGAATTAATACCGTAAAGGACCATCACTGGATGGCGCATTTGCATGGACTATTGCAAATTGAATGCGGCCACAAAGAAAGATCACTTCTTTCTGCCATTCATTGATCAAATGCTGGACAGATTAGTAGGGAATGAGTTTTTTACTATTTCTTGGATGGATACAACTGGATCATGATAGCTCCTGAAGACCAAGACAATACCACATTCACCTGCCCATATGGGACATTTGCTTTTCGCCGCATGTCGTTCAGCCTCTTCAATGCGCCAAGCACGTTCTAGAGGTGCATGATGACGATCTTTTTCAAATTATCTCGAGGACTCAGTAGAAATATTTATGGATGACTTCTTCATTTATGGGAACCCTTTATGAAGTCTGCCTGGCCAATCTGGAGAAAATTCTGAAAAGATGTGAAGAGACGAACCTGGTGCTCAACTGGGAAAAATGTCACTTCATGGTGACAAAGGGTATAGTGTTGGGACACAAGGTCTCCCGAGAAGGGTTGGAGGTGGACAAAGCAAAGATTGACACAATTGAAAAGCTTCCACCTCCAACCAACGTGAAGGCAATGCAAAGCTTCTTGGGGCATGCTGGATTCTACAGATGATTCGTTAAAGACTTTTCTAAGATAGCAAGACCATTAAGTGCGTTACTAGAGGCAAACATAAAGTTTGAATTTGACAACAATTGCCTCAACGTATTTCGAATTTTAAAGGATGCGCTGATTACCGCACTCGTCTTAATTGCGCCGGATTAGACACTACCATTCGAAATCATGTGCGATACAAGCGGATATACAATGGGAGTCGCACTAGTGCAAAAGAAGAAAACAATTTTACACCCCATCGCATATGCGAGTAAAACTCTGAACCCTACTCAAATTAATTATACCACCACTAAAAAAGAGCTCCTGGCTGTGATTTTTGCGTTGGAAAAATTTCGGGCATATTTGTTGGGAACCAAGGTACTCATTCATACTGAATACTCGACAATCAAATATGTGATGACAAAGAGGGACGCAAATCTAAGATTGATCAGATGGGTTCTCCTCCTTCAAGAATTTGATATAGAGATAATTGATCGAAAGGGGATAGAGAATCAAGTTGTGGATAACTTGTCCAGACTGGAAAATGCCGAGGTTGATCGCAATGAATCTGAAGTAAGTGCCGTTGTGAAACCTGGATTTCCATTTTTCCTACTTAATCAGGTGATTAAGGGATTAACTAGGAGAAAGTTAAATCCTATGTCGAAGAAAAAGGAAATTTCTAAGTGTTGAATAGATTTTCAAAATTGACTTAGTGTTCGACTAGGCATTGCTATGTGAGTAGCTTTGAGTTAAGCTTAAATCCATGAAAATTGACTAAGTGTTGGACTAGGCATTGCTATGCATTGGCCACAAGATCTTGGAAAGAGTACTCGGGAAAAGGGAAAAATTGGAAATTTGGCTAAGTATAGAATGTTGTGTTGATGCGTTGGAAGGGACCAATGTGTTGGAAGAAGTTGTTTTGATGCGTTGGAAGGGACCAATGCGTTGGAAGAAGATGTGTTGATGGCCTACTATGCAATGATAGCCTATATGCGTTGAACATCCAAGAGTTTATGAACGCATATGAAGGATGAACTCATGGAGGATGTCATCCAGACATGTGGCTTGTTAGGAAGAATTCTTAAGCCTTAAGTAAAAGAGGTGGAAGCATAAGAAGACATACAAAGGTAAGGGCCATGCGTTGGAAGAAGTTGTGTTGATGCATTGGAAGAACCAATGCATTGGAAGAAGTTGTGTGATGCGTTGGAAAGGACCAATGCATTGGAAGAAGTTGTGTTGATGCATTGGAAGGGAAAAATTCATTGGAAGAAGTTGTGTTGATGCGTTGGAAGGGACCAATGCGTTGGAAGAAGATGTGTTGATGGCCTACTATGCATTGATGGCCTAATATGCGTTGAACATCTAAGAGTTTGTGGACGCATATGAAGGATGAACTCATGGATGATGTCATCCGGACATGTGGCTTGTTAGGAAGAATTCTTAAGCCTTAAGAAAAGAGGTGGCGGCATAAGAAGACATACAAAGGTAAGGGCCATGCGTTGGTGAAAGGAGAAGAAGTCACATTGGGTTGTGCTGATGCAAGATTGCGTTGATGGTGTAAGGAAGAGACACATGGTCATGCGGCCAAGTAGGAGGTGTCGGCAATAGAGCAATCTTGGACGCCTATAAATAGAACCAAAGACTTCATTCTTCAGATCACAACTCAAAATACATTTAATAAGAGTGGGAAAGTTGAGGAAACCTTGCGTTAGAGCAAAAACCATGAGTTGTACATAGAAGTTCAAAGAGGACGCATTGGACAGTGAAGTCTAGAAAGTAGCATCAAATTGGGATGAGGAGTTCTCCCAGAATACTCGTGCGTTTGATGTGATTCAAAAGCCATCTGAAATCTAAAAGAGTCTAGTTTTCATGGTGGGCTTTCGTAGAAGAAGTTCCAAGGAATTGGGCTGGAGAATGAGGAAAAGACAAAAGGGTCAAGCTGTCGGGTAAGTTGGGCCAGTCTTAATGTTTTGATGATTTCGGAAAAATCACGAGAAGTTATGAGCTACAATTTTGAGGTAAGATTCTTGAGACATTTTATAACATTTTTTCAGAAAGAAATATCTTAAAATAAGGTCTGAAACTATGAGTAATCTAAGCTGATATTTGAATCTGGAATTTAGGATTCAAAAGGGAAACCAAGGAAACCTAAGGAACTTCAGAAAGGAAAGTTTCTAACCAACCAAGGTGAGTGATTATTGTGTGTTGTATTGTTGATATAATTTCTATATATAGGTAAATATATATAGGGGATAATGTTAAATTGGCATGATCGGGGATATATATTTATCTGATTACTATGCTTGTTAAGATATTGCTTGTATGTTTGTGTTGGAAACTGGAATTGTACCCGAGATATATAGTTAGCATGCTTGAAAAGGTACTTGGCGGGAAAAAATAGTCGTCTTCGGTTGGTGAGAAATTATAGTCGGTGACGACCGATGAGAAATATAGTCAAGTTACCTAAGCGTAGCTAGCAGGAAAATGGTCGATGTGCACATTGGCGGGATAATAGGGTACAGGGACAGTCTCTTATACACATCTAGATGTGTATAAGAGACAGGGAAGCGGAAGGTGAGGAGTTCCAGGGTGCTGCTAAGGTCAAGGTCTGCCACATGCCACAGTTACACTTTTGGAGGATTTTACAGTTTTTGTAAACTTGTAATTAAATCTTGGAGTTGTATAAACGTTTCATTGTTGTAAAATGAAATGGGCCTACTTAAATCATTGTAGTTTGCCTCCTTGACTTAATCGGTCCGCTGTATATGAATTTGTATATTGGTATCAGAGTTATTTTCACAAGAGTTTTTAGGCAGTAAGTGTTGACCAAAGGGTTGATATCTGCTGTCAATCACACTCTTTCTCATGCTCAGAGGGTGGTCTGGGGCGGGGTTTGATAGCCGTGTTTCTAGATGAGCAGCTATTTCGCATAGAAGAACTGCCCTGGTATGCAGACATTGTTAATTATTTAGTCTATGAACAATTTCCTAAAGATTACACCTACCATCAACAGAAGAAGCTCAAGGATGAATGCAGACACTACTATTGGGATGAGCCAAATCTGTATAAAAGAGGTGCAGACCAAATCATTCGATTATGCATACCAGATGCTGCACAACAACGCATATTGTCACAGTGCCATGATTCGCCATATGGAGAGCACTTTGGAGGACAACATACTGTAGCCAAAGTTTTACAAAGTGAATTTTTCTAGCCTTCATTATTTAAAGATGTTGTTGACTACACAATGAAATGTGATCGGTGTCAATGCACCGACAACATTTCATGGAAGAATGCAATGCCAATGAATACTATCTTGGAGTTGGAACTATTTGACGTATAGGGGATTGATTTCATGGGACCATTCCCTCCTTCAAACGGTAAGCACTATATTCTATTAGTCGTTGACTATGTCTCCAAGTGGGTAGAGGCAATTGCATACACCGCAAGTGATGCGGCAGAGTCTCCTAGTTCCTAAAGAAAAATATTTTCACGCGTTTTGGCACTGATCCTTCATCATAAGTGATGAAGGATCACACTTTGTCAACCACAATATAAAGGAGCTGTTGTGCAAGTACAACATCCTCCACAAAGTGGCCACCACATACCATCTGCAAACAAATGGCCAAGCAAAGGTGTCCAATCGTGAAATTAAATTGATACTCGAGAAGGTAGTCAAGCCTTCGCGGATAGAATGGGCAATGAAGCTTGATGATGTGTTATGGGCATACCGGACCGCATTTAAAACAACTATAGGTATGTCCCCCTATGCGTTGGTATTCGACAAAGCATGTCACTTACCCTTGGAGCTGGAATATAAAGCATTATGGGTGGTCAAGAAACTGAATTTCAATTTCAAGAAAGTAGGGGAAGCACGAAAAATGCAATTGGTCGAGCTAGAAGAATGGAGGAACAACGCATATGAAAATGTGAAAATTTATAAGGAGCACACTAAGCGCTGGCATGATCAACGTATATGCGGCAAGAACCTCCAAGTTGGGCAGAAGGTCTTGCTTTTCAATTCACGTCTACGACTCTTCCCGGGAAAGCTAAAGTCTCGTTGGTCTGGACTGTTCATAATTCGACAAGTACTTCCACATGGCATAGTGGAATTATCAAATGATGATGGTACCGACATATTTAAAGTCAATGGGCAGTGAGTAAAGGCATACCATGGAGAAGACTGGCATCGCCAAGTCGACTCCATGGAACTAAGAAACTTTGAATAAAGAAGGAAGTAGGTGGTCCCTGCATTGTCAAATGATCGCAATTTCTTAGGGATGCAAGTTTTAGAAAACTTCAAGTCTTCAACTCTTTTCTCCATTACTCAAAATGTTCACTATCTTTTTAGCTATCTTTTCATTTTTCAGTTCTACATCAAAAAAAACTTTTTCTTTTGTTTAAAATAATTTGACCCTCCATTTGTTTTCCTTACAAGGATCGAGGCGTTGGATTGCGGGAACGTACGCGAAGCAACACTTATCTTTTTCCATCACCGCAACCCAATGAAGAATGATCGCCGCAAGATGGATGCATCAATACAGTGTGGGCGACATTGCTAAATTTGGGGGTGTACTCTTCCTTATCTTGACTTCAAATTTTGCGCTATCATATTGTATATTATTTTTTAAAGTTTTATCATCGCATCCTCATTGATTACCACAATCATATCACCAGTAGATAACTTTAGTAGTTTACCACATGTTGTTCTTTGCCAAGTATGATTTCAATGATGAAAAATATGCTTCTATCTCTTTCGTATATACTAGAGTCAGCATAAATCTTAGGATACTCACCTCATGAAATATTTCTCGAAGTTAGAGGTTTGTTAGTTTTCTTTCAAACTCTCTTTACAACGCATTTTTTGACCATCGCATGACTTATTTTAATCTTTTGGCAATGAGGACATATCCACATTTTAAATTTGGGGGTGAGATATTTGTTTCCGAACTTGCTACAAAAAAATAAAAAAACAAAAAAACAAAAAGATGATTTTTGAGAAAAACAACTCCACCTCAACGCAATGGGAAACCCATGATTGATAAGAGTTAAGTTGTGAAAGGCACTTACCCGTAGTTGGATGTCCGCATGACATGCATGGGGGCAAGCCAAAACGAAAGTAAGTCACCAGGATCAACGCATAAATAAATGACCGCAACTCCACTGCCAAGATGGCATGAGTTTAGTCTGAGAAAGAGTGCATTCCTCATAGTTGGATGTCCGCATGACACTCGTGGGGGCAAGCCAAAACGAAGGCAAGGCACTCGGATCGACACAAGGTTAGAAAAAAATAGCAATGAAGAAATTTTTTTGTGCAAGGATAAATCATTTAACACCCCGGTGGAAAATTTTCTTTTTGAAATAAATCATGTAATGTTTCAGAAGTTAGTAAAGTCCTTTTGAAAGTTAAGCTTGCAATCCCTAAGTCTTAGAAGTATTTTAGGAAGAGATTTGAATAAGACTTAAGGAAATTTTGGCATATAGAATTTGAACGATGTATCCTTGAGAAATCTAGGGAAAGAACTTTGTGGCTAACTTACTAAAGGAATCTTTAGCTTATGCTTGAGGACAAGCATTGTTTAAATTTGGGGGTGTGATAACGGGCAGAAATGCACGTTATCATAGTGCTAAATCTTTAAACAATGTTCGATTGTGTTGATGAAATATGTTAAATTGCGTCCATTAAGCATAAATTCTATAACATTGCGGTCACTTGCGTCCAATGCATTAGAGCAGTTGATCTTTATATTTTGTCCAGAATAATGCGTTAACGCAATGCAAAGAATGCGATCATAGGAATACATTGGTCGAGCGCAACTTCACCGCAAGACTTTGATTTATCGTGCTCGCAAACATTCACCCAAGAAGAATCACCACAACATGGTGGGCGCATCCAGACGAAAGGAAAATTAAGATTGATGGGACAGAAAGCTGATGGCAGCAGAATCCAAATTAAGTTGACAGGCGATAACGGTCACAAAGTACATCAAGCTTTATTGGTGACAATTATCTGGCGCATCAGTTAGAAATTAAAGTTGTCTCATCTGTACAACCAGGAGAGAGAAACAACCTTTCACCTTTGATGCATTATAAATACCAAGTGCATTCTTCAGAGAAGGGGTTAAGCAGTCGATTACCTCATCACTATTACAAGTTCATACCTCTATTCATAGTTTTCTTTTCCATTTTACGGCAGAGCAAGAGAAGAGTGGTGATGCTGGAGATCATCCAAGGCAGCTCGAGAGAAAACCTTGGGGTGTAAGAGCAGAGAGTGGGTTGACTCTCGCAAAAGCGAGAATATCTTTAGAGCACGAGTAGAATAGTGTAACACCTGGTGGCAAGAAATTGCTCCAGGCTCTTTACTATACTTGTATTGTTATTCTGTAATTCATCTAATGTCTATTCAATGGAAGTTCTATTTCTACATCTACTCACTCTCTTAATACGAATGAGTAGCTAAACTAGTTGAATGATTTGAGAAGAACTAAGATAACTTGATCTAGGAAGTTCATTGCTTGTGATTGTCTTGTTTTATGTTGTGCAAATTACTCCTTTAGAGTTACTCGAGAGAGAATCTAAAGAGAGAACCTAATGTCTCGAGAGAGCTAGGTTAGAATCTAGTCTCAAAAGAGCAAGATTAGACTTGCATAAACAAGAGATAGAGACTTAGAGATAAGCTCTCTTTGTCAACTTGCATCGCATGCATCCTAGGAATAGGAATGATATTATGTGGTCGCATATCTGTGTGAATGTCATGTTGTCATTGCATAAATAGAGATAGAGGTTTATGTGTAAACCCTGTAGACTTATCACATATTCATCGCATGCGTTCTAGCCTTAGAAGCCGTGGCATTCATGCCGAGAGGTGGTTTACTATTGTATGTAAGTTTCACGATCGCAAAGCATGAACGCATCCTAGGGAGTGTTAGCCGAAACCCTTCTCAACTTGTTCACTGCATATTCATCGTATTTCCTTTTTACCAACTCTTTTCGATCTCTACCACATTTATTATTATTTTCATCAATGCAACAACCACCCAACACTTGTTTATTTCACTGGTTACTGCAAATTTTCATAAAGATCTCCAACGTAACTATTTTCACAAGTCCCTATGTTCGACCCTAGACTTACCAGGAAACTCAGAGGAATTTACACTTGGATTCTTCTGGGGAAACTTGAGTACACAACACTATCCATCAACACATATCATCCATATTTTCCACACCTCATAAATCCAAGCATCAACAACCAACTTCCCTTGGACGCGTTATGCGCTGCATGTTCCTAAGATATGCGTTGATAGTCTTGCGTCAATGGTCATGCGTTGGAATGAAAAATGCGTTAACGAGTGTATGCGATGACCATGCGTCCTGCCACAAGTTTTCTTGCATTCACGCCAAGTATAACATGAACGCAAGTTTCTCGGGTAATCCGAGGTCGAACATAGGGACTTGTAGCTATATGTTTGCGGTAATTGTGCATGTTGCAATTAAATAAAAGAATGGAGGGGATTTTGCTATGTTAATCCTACTCCTACTCCTATCTATCAGACAACGCAATGAGAATATGCATGAAAGATAGAGATGTGACAAACCTTGACATGAAATAAATGTGTGGGTAAATAGATAAAATGCGGAGATGTTTTCATTGCAAAACTTAAGAGTGATTGCAAGGGCAACCCTAGTCAACGCAAACTAATGCAATCATGCAACACTCATACAATAAAAAACCACCTCTTGATGCAAATGCTACGGCTTCTAATGCTAGAACGCATGCGATGTATGTGCAAAGGTGTCTATAGGGCCTATACATAAGCCTCTAATTCTTGTCTATAAGATGATACACAAACAAGGTGACCATATATCATCATTCGTATTCCTAGGGTACATGCGATGCAGTGTTAACAAACAGAGCTTATCTCTATGTCCCTATCTCTTGCTTATGCCAATCTAATCTCGCTCTCTCGAGTCTTTATTCTAACCTAGCTCTCTCGAGTCATTAGGTTCTTTCTTTAGACTCTCTCTCGAGTAGCTCTAAAGGGGTGTTGGGCACAACATAAGACAAGACAAACGCATGAACTTGGTCGATGCAAGATTGTTACTATCCCTAGTGAACAATGCATACCTTGCTTAATGCGTTTAACCACTTACCTTTCTGGGCAGTGGTTGTTGCTGACTTTACTCATAGACAAGCAATGCGTTAGCCTATAGACAGACATTGTAGCAGCTTCACACTAAGCAAATAAGGTTACTCACATACTCGCGCAACGCACACCTCTCGGTGGGTTGCTACATGCTTTATATCCCTAATCCACATGACTAAGTATGCAATACCCAAGCAATCCCACTAAGTGTTGCAATGAAAGTAATGATGCTAAGCAAGAAGATGGAGATGAAGTCGAAGGAATAAAGAAATGCATTGAAAAACACATTGTATTAATTTCTTAATTCAAAATGTCATACAATATAATATAGAAAAGGAAAGGAAAGGAAAGGAAATGACCGCTAGAAGCAAAACTTTGCTTCCAGCAAATGTGCGTCAAGGCTGCCAGTGGTGCCATGGATGGGCGGAGGAGCTGACTCTCTCGAGATCTAACTCCGGTCGAAGGCTCCGGTCGTCACTCGGAATGGATGAAGGAGGTGAAGAACTCTCAGCCATCTTCTCACGCTTTTATCTAGATCGTGGGGAAAATCCCCGGTTGAGGGATAATCTTCGGATGATCGAATTTCAGCTCTTCAACCTCTATTTATAGAGCTTGGATCGTCGACAGCATTAATTGGAGTGCTCTGAGTCTGACATTCCGCGCGTTAGTCCTTTTCTAACCCTTTGCCACTAACGACATGGTAGGTGAAATGTCAACATCAACTTTGGATTTTCTCGAGGTAGATTCGTCGATGCGTTCATTCCCTCTACCTTACATTGATCCCATTAGAATGCATTGTCGCGAAGATGCAATCATTCAATGGCCGCATTTGCTTAACATCGTAACTCTACATGATGACCGCAATCGCTTGATGAACGTAACTCCCATGTGATGGATGCATACGGTTGATTACCGCAACATCCATGCGTTGATCGATGCGTTTGCCTTGCGATGGAGTGTTTCTCCTCATGCGACCGTCTATGTGATGGTCTGGTTCCCGTGCGTTGGCTTCATTTCCTGCATTGGCTACAAAAATAGAACATTGAACGCATAATTAACGCAAAATAACGAGTTAGCTGAGATTCGATATGTTGATCGACGCAAGCTCATATTCTTGTGAATTCCTATAATGATCGACGCATATTTTGCCTAACAATCTTCATAATTCAAAGTAAAAGGCCTAAGATGTCATGCATTTCTGCATGTCATCAGTGTGCGATGCGTTAGTGTGACTAGCTGGGATTACTCGGGCGATTTAAGATAATAAACATTACTATGCGTTAATGGTTGTTGTGTATCTACCTATTCTCATCGCAAGTCTTCTATTGCTCAATCTGTTTAGTTAGAAGTAGGAGTAGTGTGTAAATCCATTAAACTTCTTCTTTTTATTTTTATTCATCGCCTCAAATGCATTGCTTCATAAGCATTGTTGAGTGACAAGACCCTGTGTTCGACCTCGGATTACTCGAGAAACTTGCGTTCGCGTTATACTTGGCGCAAGTGTAAGAAAACTTGTGATAGGAACGCATGGTCATTGCATACTAGATTAACGCATTTTCATTCCGACGCATGAACTCAGACGCATAGGCATAAACGCATAGCTTAAGCCATTTCTAACACATGATTGCGTGCGCAACCCAATCCCTAATCTTCCAACAAACAAGTTTTTGGCACCATTGTCGAGGACTTGGCAGCTAATGTTTCATGAAGTTTTGTGTTTTCGCATGCACCCTTTCAATCTTAGGTGTATTGTAGATTGTGCGACCAAACTATAAACAATATTTGAAGTATAGGCGATGCGTTGAAAGTCAAATATTGATCTCGAGATAGAAAGGCTATCCGTCTCATGAGCTGAAAGCAGTTAGACGCATGTCAACCATCATGCGTCCAATAATTGCTGGAAGCTCCAATGGTCAGGGCGAACTCCTTGACCCAAGAAATTGAGAACCATCTCCTACATGGGAGACTCCTTGCGGTGACAACACTCCAATTTCTCTAGGGACATCTTCTACTCTATCTTTACCTTGCTTTCTTAGTTTAATTTATTTTTATTGTTATTTTGGATATGCGGCTGCTTCTTTGGTTGTGGTGTGTTAGCTCCTTATAGGTGCGACAATAACTCTCCTTTGTGTGCAGTTACAAGGAAAGAATCCTCCACATCCTTCAACGCATGGCTTCAATCGCATGAATTCCAACACATTGTCGCATGCGTTATTCTACTTAGGGTTCTTTTCTTGTTATCTTTTATGCCTTATCCTTTTGAATTCTCCATGTTTGATTGCGGTTCTTTGCGATGCATTTATGATGGTACAAATAATTCACCGCATCTGCTAACTAAGCATCGCAAGTTTTTCCTTAAATTTAATAGCTTCTTCAAATTTTGAAAGACTAAGTTTTATTGCGCGCAAACCTTTGTTCAAACGTTTGTTACCGTATTCCTTTGAGTTTGCTTTTAGCTTGCGGTGAGAACGCTGCCAACCTCTAAGTTTGGGTCTTGGAGATTTGCGTTCATTACATTGCGGTGATTCATTCAAACAAAAATATCAGAATAATAACTCCGTTGTCAATGCAATAGAGAAACCCATGTTGATAAGAGTTAAGTTGTGAAAGGCACTTACCCGTAATTGGATGTCTGCATGACACTCGTGGGGGCAAGCCAAAACGAAGTTAAGTTGCCAGAATCAACGCATAAGCACAACTCCTTTGTCAGGTGCAAGTCAAATTAAGCAAGACATGAGTTGAGTTGAATATGGAATGCACCCGAAGTTGGATGCCCACATGACACACGTGGGGGTAAGTGAAAACGAAGAGCGTAACCAGGTTCAACGCTTCATTCGAATAAGTAATCGCATAATTTTGAATTATTTTGAACGAACGCATTCTCAAGAGTTGAACACAAAGTTGCGGAGAATGAAGAAAAACTTTTTGAGTAAAGGCTTGCCAAATTTAACTTAGAAAAGATTTCTTTGAAGAAGCAGCCGAAGTGGAGGAGAGCATTGCGTCCATGGTCAAAGGTACGAGTAAATTATATTCTGAGAGGCTGGTAATCGCAAAGAAACATCGGAAGGTGAGTTAAGAATTTCTTGAGTATAACGCATGCTTGAGGACAAGCATGATTCTAATTTTGGGGTTGTGATAACTGGAAAAAATTCTAGTTATTATAAGCCTTTTATTTAGAATTATGAGGGCTAATAAGTAGAAAATGCGGTGATAATACTTGGAATTGGCGAAAATTTGATTTTTTCGTCGATTAGCACCTAAATCCTCACTGACCCCAATATTATGTATTACTCCCTGCCAAATTGTCTATTTTTGTAGCTATCGCAGGAATCAAACGCATGCATTGGAATTAAGCAATCGTAGACAAATGCATGCATTGAAGCCAGGCGATTGCAAAGACAAATGCATGCGCTATAAATCGAGTTATCGCATAGATAAATGCATGCGATGATCGAATGCGTCCATCGCATGGAAGTTGTGGTGATCGAATGCGCCCATCGCATGGAAGTTGCGGTGATCATGCAAATGCGGTGATCTATTTGAAATTGCGGCCATGGAGTGACAACCATAATAGAAGAACGATCGCAAGATGGGTAGAACGCGTTGACACTTCAGCTGAATTAAGCTCGGACGCATACCTTGGGAGTATTAACAAGATAAGACGATGTGACATTGCCCATACCACGACAAAGGCAGTAGTGAGACATAACGCAATCATGATAGCTGTCAACATTAAACCCTATAAATAGCCCCTTCGACCTTCATTTCAAAGCATCTGAACTTCTGCCTCAAGGCAGAGGTTTACGATCACAGATGAGAGCTTGAGCAAGATTTTTAGTGAGAATTCTTCACCTCCACAAACCAGACTGAGTGACGACCGAAGCTTTCGTTGGAGATAGAGCTCGAGACAGACATCTCCACCATTCATCCATGGCACCATCGGCAGCTTAAGAGATAGGATGTATGTATTACATTTTAGCTTAAGATATTAAGACACTTTGTAATCAATGCATCTCTTGATCCCTTCAATGCCATCTTCTTCATCATCTTTATCTTTATCATCATTTACCTTCATCGTTTATTTATCAAAGGCGATCCCATACTTAATCGTGTAACCTAGAGATAGGATGTATGTAGCAACCCACAGAGAGGTGTGCATTGTGCGAGTATAATGAGTTAATCCTCTTTGCTTGGTGGAAGGCTGTAGCAATGCTTGTCTATGGGTTGTTGCATTTTTTTTTCTATAAGTTAAATAGCCGTGTCTAACTGCATGAAAAGGTAAGAGATGGAACACACTAAAGCAAAGTATGCATTGTTCCTAGAGATAGGCACAATCTTATGTTCGATGCAACCATGCACTATAGAGATATAGTCATGCGACTGATCACCGAGAGGTGTGCGATGCGTTAGTGTGACGAGCTGGTATTACTCGTGAGATTTAAGATAATAAACATTACTATGCGTTAATGGTTGTTATGTAGAACCTATTCTCATCACAAGTCTTCTATTGCTCAAACTGTTTAGTTAGGAGTAGAAGTAGTGTGTAAATTCATTAAACTTCTTCTTTTTATTTTTATTCATCGCCTCAAACGCATTGCTTCACAAGCATTATTGAGTGACAAGTCCCCGTGTTCGACCTCAGATTACCCGAGAAACTTGCGTTCGCGTTATACTTGGCACGAGTGTTAAGAAAACTTATGATAGGAACGCGTGGTCATTGCATACTAGATTAACGCATTTTCATTCCTACGCATGACCTTAGATGCATGGGCGTAACGAATAGCTTAAGCCATGTCTAATGCATGATTGCGTGCGCAATCCCATCCCTAATCTTCCAACCAACATTATGCGATGACAAGATGGCACACACATAAATAAGGCGACCGCATAATATCATACCTATCTCTAGAATGCATGCGATGCAAGTTGACAAACAGAGCTTATCTCTAAGTCCCTATCTCTTGTTTATGCAGATCTAATCTTGCTCTTTCGAGTCTAGATTCTAACCTAGCGTTCTCAAGTCTCAGGTTCTTTCTTTAGACTCTCTCTCGAGTGCCTCTAAAGGGATGTTAGGCAGAGCATAAAACAATATAATCACATGCGATGAAGATCCTAGGTCATGTTAGCTTAGCTCTTTTTAACCCATTCGATATGTTTAGCTACTCATGCGTGCTAAGAGAGTGAACAGAATGTAGAATAAGAACTTCCATTGTATGAATTTGAAGTTGAAGTACAAAATAACAATGCAAGAAGAGAATAAAGAGTCTGGTAGCAATCTCTTGCTTCCCAGACTTTTACACCGGCTTTTCTCTTTAAAGCATGTAAAGCATAACACATAGAAAACATGTATTTAAAGATACTAATGCATGCTTGGTGTATTTAAACACACATAAATAGTTTTTCAATAAACTTTCATACATGGCATGCATTTAAAACATAACTCATGGTTTGCTTGGAAATTACTTTGTAAAACTTGCTAGCATGAGAATAATCTTTCTTTAAAATGTGGTTTCTTTAAAACATTATAAACACTTAGTCACTCACAACTTTTAGAACTATTCCTCAAGAGTCGATATGCTTCTATTACTGGTGTCAATCCTATGGATACAATAGCATATATTAGCTACTAGCATAAGTCTCCCTTTTGAGACTAACCCTTAAGTAAGCTTTGCGTTTAGCCTTCCTCTTGAAGACTTTCACAACAACGCACCTTGTTGTAGGTTTAGACACTTAAGAATTTCTTTGAGATTTGGCTCATGCAAAGCTTCCAATCGCTCTTCACAAACGTAACACCACTTATGCAACCAACACTATTCTCTCTAAGTGTTCTTACAGTTGCATATGGTCATCCTCAAGGCTGTTATGCATCCAAGACTCCACTGCAAGCTCTCCTCGACCTGCACAGTAGGTCCAACGCACGAAAAAACTCAGCCCTTGGTCTGTCCAAGTGTTTCCTTCAAGTTGTCAGCTTACTCAACTCAAGCAGCTGCTTGCTTGTTCATGAAATTTCATATTCATATTACGAAATTAATAACTCTAATTCTAGAGCTCATCTCAAGAAATTTCCTTTTATAGACTTGTTAAGAATCATCTCAGAAATCTTACCTCAAAATTTTAGCTTCAGGCTTCTCGTGATCTGTCCTAGAGACTCAATTCTTTAACGATGGCCTGGATTCAACCGAGAATAGAACCTCTGGTCTTTTTTCTCCTTCTCTAGCCTTAATCCGATGAGGACTTCTTCCAGCAGTGTCACCTCTAAAAATAGACTCTCAGAGCTTTCCAACAACACTAAGAACCTTAAATTTGCACGAAGGAATTGATCATATTGATCTTTTGAAGTTCGACCTTCCCTATTTATACTGCTTTCCACCGCCTCTCATTAAATGTTAGCCCGACACCTTCAACTTTCATAGAGTCAAATCTGGTGCTAAGGACATCTGATATTTTTAATCGGTGATTAATGCCAATCAAACCAGTCTAATCGTTTAGCTCACCGCCCCATCGTTTAGCTCATCATTTAGTGACTTCACGCTGATAATTGTCACCGGACAATCTCACCCAACACATAGCACACTGATGTCCATCGTGTAGTGCTGACACCCATCGTGTAGCACAGCACGACTATCGTCTAGCGCCCACGCCCATCGTGTAGCGCCATCGCCTAGCGTCATTGTCTAGCACTAATGCCGATCATGTAGTTCCAATGCCCCATCACTTAACACTAGCGTCTAACGCATAGTGCTATCGTTTAGCGCGATCCTTCGCAATCGTCTAGCACCGCACTTGCCACACAATCGCCTACCGCATTGCTTAACTCCTTGCATTTGCTACACGATCGCCTACCGCATCACTTAGCTCCATGCATTTCCTACACGATCATCCAGCGACGGCTTAACACAATCGCCTACCTCATCGTGTAACGCCACTCACTTACTAGAGGATCGTCTACCTCATCGTGTAGCACTGCTCAATTTCCTACACGATTGTCCAGCGTGCGCAACTCCAACGCCCAGCACCCATGCCCACGTACACTTGAGGTTGCCACATGCTTTGCTAACCCCTCAAGACATTGGATGCTACATGCTTTCTCACGTATAGCTTTTCTCTTGGCCACACTTTGGCTTCCTTCAACGCCCAAACAACCTCTAAAATGATTAAGGCCAACGCATGACATAACACTTAGCCAATTTTCTAGCTTCCGACATAGGTTATACTTAGTCAATTTTTCAAGCTTTACCCAAGAGTCAAGTTTTCAAATTCAAACTTTTCTTCTAATTTTTCACCCTTTTCTCTACAATTACACATTAATTTCCACATCAACCCACTCACCACACTAGCCTCAGTAGGGAACATACTCAAGTAGAGAAATTAGGGCTCAGGATTCACATGTAGTGTGTAGGATGTATCAGCAATAGCGGGAGCACAAGGATCATCTAAGCACTCTAATTCACTAATTTTGGTTATAAAGCATGCTCTTGCAAAAAACAAGTGAGTTTCAAGACATACCTCTTGTAGAACTTCTTCAAAGCTCATTCTCTAGTTGGTATCTTCTCTGAATCTTGTTGCAGACCACCTCAAGATCTTCCCCACTATTATCTTGGTGCTCTAGATTGAGTTGTAGGACTCAAAACAAGCTTGAATCAAGGGATGAATGAGAAATGCTCACTACAGTAATCTTGTTGAAGAACCCTTTCTTCAACCCGAATTTTCTCTAAAATTCTCTATAGATTGCATGACCAATTTTCACTCCAATCTCTTCATTATATTGTAGATCAACATGCATAGAAGAGAGTTGCATGAGTTGCAACTCATGCTAGGAGAAGACAAGGCAAAGTTGAATGCATTTTGTCTGAGCAAGTAAAGAGATAGATAATGGAAAATCAAGCTTTTCCATTTTTTGTTTTGTTTTTTCTAAATTTCCAATTTTATCATAAAATCAAAAATGATTTTATAAAATCTATTTTGATTTTAAAACTGAAAAAAATTAATTAATTTCATAAATTAATTATTAAATAAAACTTAATTAATTTAATATCAAATATTAATTAATTTTAACACATATCCATCTTCATATATTTAAATCATATTTCAATATATAAATTCTCCTATTCCGTTTAATACTCAAATTAAACATGTAATTATATTTCATATAATTACTACTTACCTTAATTCTAATTTGAACGTTTCAAATTAACTTATCACACTATTCTAAAACTAGTCTGTTACGAGCTAGTAGGGGAACCTCACGGACCTACAGATCATGGGCTTCAACGATCCGAGATTAATTAGCTAAACTCATTAGACCAGATAACTAATGGGTCACTCCACTAAAGTCCATAATTTCACTCCCCTCACTGTAGATATATTATGTTCACCTGATTGAACCATAATCAACAAGTCGACCCTTCACAGGTTGTTCATAATAACAGCTGGGTCAAATATCTATTTTATCCCTGAGATTACGTCTTGTTCCTCAAGTCCCTACTGATCCTCTAATGAAAAACTGGTTTGTGATCCAATCACTAAACCAAACTCTCTCAACCCAGTGAGAGGTAGGGCCTCTTTGATAACTTGTAAAAAAGTTATTTATGTTGCCTCATCTAGGTATTGCGGCCAAAAGAGAGAAAATATGTGTTGATTGTATGAAAATTAGCTCAGAAATACAATAATTATGAATTAATGCAATTACACCCACTAACATCGTCAAGATGGTAGAAGAGGATATTTTTACTCTATTTTGCAAGAAACCAAGTCACCGCTTGCAATCAAGGCTCAACGAGAAACTGAACAACGTATCTCTGTTACATTACGCCCGTCAATCAACAATGAATAGATGATTAACGCAATGACGGCACAATGCGACAGTCGATCCTGAGCTAAATTTCAACTGCATGTGGTAATAAATACAACACCACATGCGAGCAACATAAAGGCGGAGGATTGCGACACATGTACAACTAACCGTTGTGCAGATTTGACAGTCTGATTGCATAATAGAAGGAATATTTATTCCTCCATCTTTGAAATTTCCATAACAAGAAATGGGGTCCACAGCCAAGAGTCAAAGCTTTTCACCTATAAATCCCCCCATAGAATTCAAAGAAGAACAAGTCCAAGATATCAATTCTTTTTCGAGATTGGAATTCTATACTTAATATGGGTATAATTGATACGAGGGCTAATTGTTGTTGAATTATTGAGAGAGAGGCTGAGCTGAGTACTGATCGGAAGAAATCCAAGAAGATAAGAGACACAGCCGAGAGGTGAGTCTCAGTGCGATTCTACCAGATCCCCGTAGTTAAGCTCTGTGCTTAGATCCCTGCTACCGATTAAGCAAGCCTGAGAGAGAAGCTCATCCATCCATACGATCCATCCATGTCGGCAAGCAAATCTCCACCCAGATCGACGCTAAGACGTTGGAACTTATTTGTATTTGTTTCTAACTTTATTTCATCAAGTGTATTCCATCTTCTTAATCTCTTCATTCACAAATCATGTATCAAATGCTTAATAATTTTATTGAATGTCTCGATCACTTTCATTACCACTTTTCTGTCTACTTCCGTTCCTCCATTAATCGTTTTCTCCATGAAGTTTTCTTAATAAATTGGTAATTAATATGGATTAAACGAGTAACTTAATCTGTGATAAAGAGATAAATGCGTTTAGCTAAAGCATGCTAGACAACATCTTCACCTGCGAGAGCAGAAGTGGAGATGTCATTCTGATCTGTTGAGAGAAGGTTAGATGAATGCATTAACTAAAGCGAGTAGCACTTCCAGAGATGGAAGCAACCTTGCGTTCATTACGTTTAACCCTGTTTCACCACAGAGAGTGGAGCGTGGTCGATCACCGAGAAGAGTGTCCCAGCGGAAAAGCGGAACCGTATTATATCTTTAGATATATTAGGAAACTTGCGATGTTTGTATTAAATTATCTTTTTGCTTCTGTTATCCACATGAGACTTCCACATAATAACACATATTTTGTTATATCTTTCCAGTCAGCCTTAGACCTCCAGTATCTTGTATCAGAAACCTGTATTTATATCATCTTTAGCTTAGATTTACTATAACGCAATTTATGTAATTTATCGCATTTTTACCACTTTAAACTTTAATTTATCGCACCTGTTTAATTTCTTGTACAACATATCTTTATAAATTGAAAAAACCCTGGTACGTATGTATATCGCAAGCATAGCGCAAATAACCTAAGAATAAGTCCCTGTGTTCGACCTCAGGAATCACACCGACGAACAATTCGCAGTGAAATTATACTATGGTTCAACGCAAGGAAAACTTATGACACGCACAGCATAGTACAAGAACATTTGTCAATAACGCATATCTAGAAGTAGTAATCACACATCATACATCACTATGCGTATGCCCAAGATAGAAACATTTCATAAAAATTTTCGTTACAAGTTTATGGCGTCGTAGTCGGGGATTGGTTAACGTTTATTGTTTGAGTACGTTTGTGGATTTTCCAGGACAGATCTCTTTGTACTTGGCTGTTCAACGCGAAGAGCAGTCTGACGGCTTATAGTGCTGGTTAATCCATAAATACTGAGTGGAGCCAGAGACCAAGTGTATTATTCCACAAGAGTTTCATCAGGGCCGAATTAAGTGGTGAAGAAGCATGGCTAATAAATAACGAGGCTTCTGCAGGGAATCAAAGGGAAAATGAGTCAGTGCAAGGCTCTATATTTCTTGCTACTGATCATGACGTCCCATGAGAAGATTATGCGGCGCTGGATTTTTATAACTTCTCACACAAGAATCTCAAGACCAACGGTTAGGAGAATGTAGCTTTGGAATCAGACTAATCATGCCTGCAGATGATTTAGAATATGGGTCAATTTGAAGGGATTCAAGGAAAGACCCATATGCACATTTGACGAATTTGTAGATATGTGCAGCGCATTCTGCATGACTGATGGACTCAAGAGAGACTTAGGATTATCTTTCCCGTACACACTCGTGACACGTGTTTTAGATAAAAGCTAAAGAGGTGGTCTCAATCATTTGAGAATGCCAAATAGAATTAAAGCATGGGAAAAGTTGGTTGATAGGTTCGTACTGAACAGATCTTCCCTATGCCGTCAACGCCAGCAAGATTAGTGAAGAGGGATGTGTTGGATTTTGGCAAGAAGGGTTTATGAAACATTTGGAATCGCTTGGTGACATTCGTACAGTTAGTGAACGAGCATCAAGATCAGCATATCGGGATTTCTTTGATAGTATAATCTGATGGAAACCTTTTCCAATGGCTTAGACCAATCAAACGCACAGCAGTTTGCTGGATGCATCTAACAGAAGAGAGGATTAGATGAAATTAGATCATAATACGAAAAGCAAAAGAATCTCTTGGATCACAATCTCAGACATTCTGATGATGGATTTTGATTCGGGCTTGAAGGTAAGAGGTCCATAGAGCAAGAAGAAGTAGATTAAGGCCAATGTGGTCATATTGATTGCGGATGAGCGCACTAGTCGATCAAATGACCACAATGACTTCACTTCTTCAGATGGTGGCTAATCAACAGAGAACTCTCTCTTGAGGATCAGCGCAAGTTAATGCGGTGACTCGTGTGGCCGCAATGAATTGCGTCCAATGTTTGGAGGTACATCCAATAGAAGTCTGCCCATGGAATCAACAACCCGTATATTCTGTCTATGATGAATCGTTTGGCAACATCTATAACCTTGGTTGGTGGGATCACCCAACTTCAAGTTGGGATGGGAATCATAACCAGGAGAGCCATAGTTTCTATCAGAACAGTTATCAAGGGGATAGAAGCAACCCTCTGGTCTTCATTACTCCGGACTGTAACCCAGGTAATTCTCAAGGTATACCACCCTGCGACCAACCATTCTTATATGATACCTCTTGCAGCACCTCGTCTCTGGAATCATCATTAAAACATTACATTGAAAAGAGCGAGGCAATGAGACAATCGCAAGTTGACTCCCTTAAAGAACTGGAAGAGCAGATAGATCAGGTTACGAGAGAATTAACGAAGAATGCACCTAGTATGTGGCATAGCAACTCAGGAGCATCGGGGCAGCGAGGTAAAGAACAATGTCATGCAGTAACATTGAGAAGTGGCAGAACAACAACCCCTATGCCATTAGTACCAGATGCGACAACAACACCAGTAGATTTGATTATTAATGATGATCAATCAACTAATAGGGGAAAAATTACCAGTTCAAAAGCAAGTTCACCTACAAAAGATGAAGCTCCTCAAGACTTGAATTCTCAATCAACTCAATCTCAAGGTAATGAAACACAACAAGAACAGGACCTCAGTAAGCAGCCAACTAAACAAGGAGAAAGGCAGGATCCTCCACCTTTCCCATCCAGGCTGAAGAAGAAAAATGATAGCAAATAATTTCAGAGGTTTCTAGATGTTCTCCGACAGCTACACATTAACATTCCTTTAATAGAAGCACTAGAGCAGATGTCGAGTTATGTAACATTTCTCAAGGATATCCTAGCCAATAAAAGAAAGATTGGGGAAAATGAAATAGTTGCGTTAACGTATGAATGCAGCACATTGTTTCAAAACAATATCCCCACTAAAATGAAGAACCCTAGGAATTTTACATTGCCCTACACGATAGGAGGGAAGATGGTCGAGAATGCGCTGTACGATTTAGGGGAAAGTATAAATCTAATTCCCTTGTCGATTTTTAGGAAGCTAGATATCGGCAACGCAAGACTAACCACGATTACATTACAGTTGGCCGATAGATCAATAAAGCATCCTGAGGGCAATATAGAAGATGTACTCGTGCAAGTGGACAAGTTTAAATTTCCGACAGATTTTGTCATATTAGATTACGAAGCTGACAGAGAAGTCCCTATCATCTTGGGTCGGGCCATTTCTCGCAATAGGGCGAGCACTGATCGATGTGCATAAAGGGTAATTGACCATCAGGGTCGACGATCAGGAAGTGAAATTCAACGTGTTCAATGCGTTGAAGTACCAAGGTGACATGGAAAACTGCCAATATATTGAGGAACTGTAGGAAGAACGTTGGCACGAACCCCTGAAGGAGCTAGAGGAAGAAGATCTTGAAATTGGCGCAATATTGGAGGAGGAATTCGCGGCGATTCTTGTGGAATCAAATTTTGAACCGCTCAAGTTATCTGAACGAACATCACAATGCATTAAGCCATCTTTAGAGGAGCCACCTATGCTAGAGTTAAAGTCGTTGCCCGTGCACCTTAAGTATGCTTACTTAGGACGTAACAACACATTACCAGTTATCATTTCCGCATTACTAAGTAAGGAGAAAGAAGATGTGCTCATACAGATCCTAAGAAATAATGCAAAAGCCTTAGGATGGACCTTGGCGGACATTCGAGGAATCAACCCTTCGTATTGTATGCACAAGATTTGTTTGGAAGAAGGAAAGACAAGATCGGTAGAAAGGCAACACCGCTTGAACTCGGCTATGAGGGAGGTCGTAAAGAAGGAAATAGTGAAGTAGCTGGACGCAGGAGTTATCTACCCCATATCTGATACTAGCTGGGTGAGCCCAGTGCAGTGTGTTCCAAAAAAAGGGGGGATGACAGTTGTCACTAATGACAAGAATGAATTAATTCCCACAAGAACGACTACGAGGTAGAGAATTTGCATGGATTATCGTAAGTTAAACTTGGCCACTAAAAAGGACCATTTTCCACTCCCGTTCATTGATCAAATGCTAGACAGACTTGCGGGGAATGAATTTTTCTATTTTCTTGACGGCTATTCAGGGTACAATCAAATAGCAATTGCGCCAGAAGATCAGGATAAGACAACATTCACGTGCCCATTTGGTACGTTTGCATTTCGACGCATGCCATTTGGACTCTGCAATGCGCCAGGCACTTTCCAACGATGCATGATGGCAATATTCTCAGATTACTTGAAGGAGTTAGCCGAGGTATTCATGGATGATTTTTCAGTCTTCGGCAATAATTACGATTCCTGTCTATCTAACCTTAAAAAGGTCTTGAAGAGATGAATGGCAAAAATAATTGTTTTGAACTGGGAAAAATGCCACTTTATGGTGGAAGAAGAAATCGTTTTAGGTCACAAAATCTCTAAAGTAGGATTGGAAGATGATCAAGCAAAAATTGACGCAATTTCCAAATTACCCCCACCAGTGAACGTAAAAACACTTAGGAGCTTTCTAGGACATGATGGGTTTTATAGAAGATTTATTTGCAACTTCTCCTAGATCGCAAGGCCCCTAAGTGCGCACCTTGAAGCTGACTGAGAATATAATTTTGATGATGCATGTACCAAAGTATTCAACACATTGAAAGATGCACTCATCACCGCGCCCATTCTGGTGGCACCAGATTGGATGCAACCATTTGTGTTGATGTGTGACGTAGGCGGATATGCTATGGGTGTAGTGTTAAGTCAGCGCAAGGACAAGGTATTGTATCCTATTTATTATGCGAGTAAAATGTTGAATGAGGCGCAGGAGAACTATACAACCACAGAGAAGGAAATTCTCGTGATGGTATTTGCACTGGAGAAATTCCGACAATACTTAATTGGAACAAACATTGTGGTGTAGACGGATCACTCTATGATCAAGTACTTGATGACAAAGAAGAATGCAAAACCAAGGCTTATATGGTGGGTGTTGCTACTGCAAGAGTTTGACCTAGAGACCAAAGACCGGAAGGGCACCGAAAACTAAGTCGCGGATCATTTATCAAGATTGGAGAATTATGAGGTTCAAGGTAAAGAAAAAGATATTGAAGAAAGATTCCCTGATGAGCTGCTGATGGCAGTAGGCATCAATGTTCCCTGGTATGCGGACATCGTGAATTTCATTGTTTGCGGTCAAATACCAGAGGACTATACTTACCAGCAGAAGAAAAAGCTAAGACATGATGTCAAATTTTATTTTTGGGACGACCCATTCCTATATCGACTTGGTCCTGATAATATATTATGTCGATGCGTCCCTAAGCACGAAGTCAAGCACATCCTAGAGCTTTGTCATGAGTCTCCATATGGAGGACACTTTGGGGGGTAGCGGACTGCTGTAAAGGTCCTACAGTGTGGCTATTTCTAGCCAACACTGTTCAAGGATGCCCAAGCTCACATTGTGCAATGCGACAGATGTCAGAGAATGGGGAATATGTCAAAGAGAAATGAAATGCCATTGACATCAATCTTAGAAGTGGAATTATTTGATGTTTGGGAAATTGACTTCATGGGCCCGTTTCCACCATCAGAAGGTCATCACTATATTTTGGTTACGGTTGATTACGTATCAAAATGGGTTGAGGCTATCGCATGTGCCAAGAATGATGTGACCACAGCAGCGAAGTTTCTTAAGAAGAATATTTTTGCTCGATATGGGACGCCACGAGCCTTTATCAGAGATGAGGGCTTTTATTTTATTAACCGCATAATTGTCAACCTGTTGACTAAATTTAACGTCAGCCATCGAGTTGCGACTGCTTATCACCCACAGACTAATGGGCAGGTAGAGATTTCTAACCAAGAGATCAAAACTATCCTGGAGAAGGTAGTCAATACTTCTAGGAAGGATTGGTCACCCAAGCTTGATGAAGCACTGTGGGCATACAAGACCACCTATAAAACACCAATTGGCATGTCCCCGTATGCCCTGGTCTTTGGAAAGGCTTGTCATCTGCCACTCAAGTTGGAACATAAGGCAATGTGGGCATGCAAGAAGCTGCAGTTTGATTTAGCAAGTGTGGGGAAAGTTCGAAAGCTACAATTGAATCAGTTGGTCGAATGGTGAAGGGACTCCTATGAAAATGCCAAGATCTATAAGGAGAAAACCAAGAAGTGGCATGATGACCGCATAAATGAGCGAAATTCACCGAAGGTCAACAAATATTACTATTTAACGCTCGTTTGCGAATGTTCCCAGGAAAGTTGAAATCTCGCTGGTCAGGGTCGTTCAAAATCAAGACTATCTTCCCTCACAGAGCAATGGAACTAACAACTTTAGACAGGAACAACACGTTTAAAGTCAATGGTCAATGGATTAAGCCGTACTACGGAGGTGACTTCGAGCGATGCATGGACACCATTGACTTGGGCAAGTGGGATTAAACTGCTTGCAGAGGAAGTGATTGCGATAATTCTGAGAACTTCTTTCAATCATCATCCTTATCTATGTTTACTTGCTTTCTTTATAGTTTTCTTTTACTGCTTTCTAAATCATGTTATTTACTGCATTTTAGAAGTAGCGTTTGACGTTTTTGGTAATTCTCTTCAATTTATTTTTTCATGTCATGCTTAATTCATTTAGTTTGTATACATTAATAGCGTTGTTATTTAATTTTTGTGAATGATTGGATGAAACATTATACACCGCAAAGTCTTTTCGAATTGCGCTTTTTATGACATAAAAAGAAGAGAAATTAGTATGTAATGCAATGATGGGTACATTGTGAGTTAACAAAAGACACCTTGCGTCTAGTACACCTAAATACATTGTGTTAAGGGGTGCATTGCACGCGTATGTGTCCTTTGCCCGTCCTTAGCTAAATGCACTATGTTGAGGTATCCTCAAGAAATGTGTTAGTTAAGGGGTGTGCTGCGGGGGTGCATGCGTTGTTGCTCGTCCTCAGCAAAGATGTATTTGCGTTATTAGAAGTGGGGTGTCAAATTTTAGCATGCACCCATCTGAATCAAATTTTCTTTGATTCTTTGTATAGGCAAAAATTTTTGCATTACGTTAATTTTTAATTCTTTATATACTTTGTTAATATTCAATACAATTGAGTACATATTCACTGCTTTCTGCCTATGCCTTTTTCTTTATCATCCTTTGTCAATATTTGCGATGTTCTGATCTTTTATTGTTGCGTTATTCATTGTGTTGCCATGATGTAATATATGTTTATACTTAGAAACATTTCTCATGCTTTGTAAATTCTGATCAACACTTAGTTAATTCTTAGTTTAGCAGTACTTTACCTTTGATCTTTCAAAGTTCTGCTCAAACCTTCTTTTTAAAATTTTTATTCTAAGTGTTTGTCTAGTCTATCCAAACAATGCAATGAGAACCTTGCTTATCTTTAAATTTGGGGGTAGGGAAGGTCTGAGCAGATAAGATCAAGAATATGTGATGATTAAGAAAATGCAATCGTTTCCATTTCAAAAAAAAAAAAAAATTATGCCGAACTTCAATGTCAGCGCAAGGAAAAACCTCAACAATGTTCTCAACCTGATAAGAGTTTAGTTGTGAAAGGAGCATGCTCGTAGTTGGATGTTTGTATGACACCTGTAAGAGCAACCCAAAATGAAGGTGGGTTTCTAAGAACAACGCAATAAAAGAGTGTAAGAGACAACTCCTCTGAATATCATGAGTTAAAGTTGAAATTGGCACACAATAGTTGGATGTTCGCATGACACCCGTGGGAACAAACCAAAACGAAGAGTGTAACCATGACCAACAGTCTCTATTAAATAACGCAAAGTTTGACCACTGCATATAGACATATCAAGTGGTTTTGACAAAGAAGAGATAAACATTCTGTTTTCAAAACTAGAAAAGCATCTTTAAGCAGAATTTTGTTATATAAAAGAATAAAGTAGGGCTTTGTTCAGAATTAGCAAGGATAGAAGGAAATTGCGTTGTTAAGAAATGTGCCTGAGTGTAACATTCGAAGCAGCCAATCGACGCAAAAAATATAGGAGAGGAATTTAGCATTATTTTCTTAGTAGAAGATATGCTTGAGAACAAGCATATATCTAAATTTGGGGGTGTGATAACTTGTAGAAATACAAGTTATTTATGTTGCCTTATCTATATATTGCGGCAAAAAGAGAAGGAATATGCGTTGATTGTATAAAAATTAGCTCCAAAATACAATAATTATGAATTAATGCAATTACACCCACTAACATCGTCAAGATGGTAGAAGAGAATATTTTTACTCTATTTTGCAGGAAACCAAGTCACCGCTTGCGATCAAGGCTCAACGAGAAACTAAACAACGCATCTCTGTTACATTGCACCCGTCAATCAACAATGAAGAGATGATTAACGCAATGACGGTGCAATGCAACAGTCGATTCTGAGCTGAGTTTCAACCGCATGCAGTAATAAAAACAACACCGCATGTGAGCAACCGATCGAAAGATGCAGCTGAGCAACGTAAAGGCGGAGGATTGCGACACATGTACAACTAACCGTTGGGCAGATTTGACGGTCTGATTGCATAACAGAAGGAATATTTATTCCTCCATCTTCAGAATTTCCATAACAAGAAGTGGGGTCCACAGCCAAGAGTCAAAGCTTTTCACCTATAAATACCCCCAAAGAATTCATAGAAGATATACTTGATACGGGTATAATTGATACGAGGGCTAATTGCTGTTGAATTATTGAGAGAGAGGCTGAGCTGAGTACTGATCGAAAGAAATCCGGGAAGAGAAGAGACATGGCCGAGAGGTGAGTCTCAGTGTGATTCTGCCAGATCCCCACCGTGAAGCTCTGTGCTTAGATCCCTGCTACCGGTTGAGCAAGCTTGAGAGAGAAGAGAAGAGACAAGGCCGAGAGGTGAGTCTCAGTGTGATTCTGCCATATCCCCGTTGTGAAGCTCTGTGCTTAGATCCCTACTACTTGTTGAGCAAGCCTGAGAGGGGAGCTCATCCATTCGTACGATCTATCCACACCGGCAAGCAAATCTCCACCCAGATCGGCTAAGACGTTGGCACTTATTTGTATTTGTTTCCAACTCTATTTCATCAAGTGTATTCCATCTTCTTAATCTCTTCATTCACAAATCATGTATCAGATGCTTAATAATTTTATTGAATGTCTCGATCACTTTCATTACCACTTGTCTATCTACTTCCGTTCCTCCATTAATCGTTTTCTCCATGAAGTTTTCTTAATACCTTGGTAATTAATATGGATTAAATGAGTAACTTAATCTATGATAAAGAGATAAATGCGTTTAGTTAAAGCATGCTAGACGGCATCTTCACTTGCGAGAGCAGAAGTGGAGATGTCATTCTGATCTGTCAAGAAAAGGTTAAAAGAATGGGTTAACTAAAGTGAGTAGTACATCTAGAGATGGAAGCAACCTTGCATTCATTACGTTCATCCCTGTTTCACCATAAAGATGTGGGAACGTGGCCGATCACTGAGACTTGTATGCCAAGGGAAAAGTGGAACCATACTTATATCTTTAGTGCAATTAGGAAACTTGCGATGTTTGTATTAATTATCTTTTTTGTTTCTGCTTCGTACATAATACTTGTCACCACATTATACAATCTTTGCATAATCTTCACAGCCAGCCTTGACCACAATATCTTGTATCATAAAGCATGTATCTTGTATCATCTTAGTTTAGATTTACTTTAACGCAATTTATGTTATTATCACATTTTTACTGCTTTACTTTACTTTATCGCATGTTTAATTTCTTGTACACAAATTCTTTTATAAATTGAAAAACCTTTGGTCGCATGTATCGCAAGCATAATGCAATAACCTAAAATAGTTGCTGTGTTCGACCTATGATCACACCGAGAAATAGTCAATCTTAAATACTATACAACGTTATAAAGTAAGAGTGACTTATTTCTTGGTCCTGATCTTATGCAAAGTCATTGCATAAGACGCCCCCACCCCTCATGTCATAACATGTATGAATTAGGATCACATTGTATGTAGCACTTTACAACTCTTTGTAACAACTACAGAGTAGGTCGGATCTAATAGTGTTACCAGAATAAGATACCCAACCTTATTCATGTACCATATATCATTTTGACTATTTACTCGAACCTGATCCACTCTTATGTCTCTACATAAAGTTCAAGTACTCATACAATAGTCATGAGTCTTAGTTTATTGGATTTAGACTTTCATACAATTTATGAAATCAATAATAAGTTTATTGATTATAGAAAATGTTTATCATTTTACAAACTGCGAGTTTTAGGAATAAAATTCAACAATACTCCCATTTGAACTAAAACTCCAGTGGATCAATATATACAAATATATACAATGTTGAGTTTACATGGAGAGAATAAAATATGCAAATACAATAAACTAGGGCATTACAATGCCCATAAATTCTCCCACTTGCCCTAGTGATACAAAAATCGTAGACCTAGTCTTAATAGGTGACCTTCGAACACTTTAGCCGAGAGGACCTTCGTAAATGGATCGGCTATGTTGTCTTGGGAAGCAATCTAGGTGACAATTACATCTCCTGTATGTACAATCTCCCTAATGAGATTGTACTTTCACTCGATATGCTTTCCCAGAGATTGTACTTTCACTCAATATGCTTTCCCCTTTATGGCTTCGTGGTTCCTTTGAATTTGCAACTACTCCACTATTGTCACAATACAGAGTGACAAGCAGGTGCATATTAGGAACTACTTCTAGATCTGTCAGGAACTTTTTGAGCTATACTGCTTCTTTTACTGCTTTGCTTGCAAATAAATACTCAGTTTACATTGTGGAGTCCGCAATACAACTTTGCTTGATGTTTCTTCACACAACTGTTCCTCCGTTAAGAGTGAATACCGACCCTGAAGTTTATTTTCTCGAATCAATCTTGGTCTGAAAGTCAGAATCAGTATATCCATTAAGGATTAGATCCTTAGCACCATACACGAGCATATAATCTCTCGTTCTTCGAAGATACTTGAGAATGTTTTTAATAGTAGTCCAATCGTCATGATCAGGATTGGATCAAAATCTGCTGACAATTCCTAAGGCATATATCAAGACGAGTACACAACATTGCATACATCAGACTCCCAACTGCAGATGCATATGGAATTCAATTCATCTCCTCAACCTCTTGAGGTTTCTTAGGACTCTCTTCCTTAGAAAGGTGAATTCCATGCCTGAAAGGTAAAAATCCTTTCTTGGAATTTTGCATTTTATACCTAGACAATATCTTGTCTATATAAGATGCTTGAGATAAAGCCACTGTTCTGTTCTTGTGATTCCGAACTATTTGGATTCCAAGAACATATTGTGCTTCTCCCAAATCTTTCATTTGGAATTGCGAAGCTAGCCATCTCTTGACGTCAGCTAGATATTCTACCTCATTCCCAATAAGTAGAATATCATCAACATACAACACCAGAAAAGTGACAGTTTTGTTGATGATTTTCTTGTATACACAGGGTTCGTCAACATTTTGTACAAAGCCATAAGCTTTTATCGCAACGTCAAATCTCATATTTCAGGATCTAGGAGCTTGTTTTAATCCATAAATGGATCGATTAAGATTGCAAACCTTTTGCTCTTGACCCTACTGTATAAACCCTTCTAGTTGAGACATATAGATACTCTCTTCAAGATAGCCATTCAGAAAAGATGTCTTGACATCCATTTGTTATATTTCATAACATAAAATGTGGCTATGGACAAGAGTATTCTAATAGACTTTATCATGGTAATTGGAGAGAAAGTTTCTTCAAAAACTATCCCCTCTCTTTGGGTAAACCCTTTTGCCATAGGTCTAGCTTTGTAGGTTTGTACCTTACAAGCTAGGTCTCATTTTCTCTTATAGATCCACTTGCAACCGATGGGTTTTACCCCTTCTAGTTGATCTACAAGATCCTAGACAGAATTGAGATACATAGATTCTATTTCAAGGTCCATGGCTTTAATCCATTGGTCTTTGTCCACATCGTTCATTGCTTGATTAAAAGACAATGGATCCTTTAAACCATCATCTGGTATGATGAGTTGAGTTTCAGTTAAACCCATGTACCAGTCAAGCTGTTGCACAACCCTCCCACTATTATGAGGCATTCTCAACTCTTGAGAATGATGTGGAGAATCAGTTTCATCAACAACTCTTGTTGATGGACCTGCTCTATCAATAACTCTTATTGAAGGACCTACTCTATCAACAACTCTTGTTGATGTATTTGTCGTTTCTCTGGACATTTCTTCTATTACTAGCTTACTACGAGCTTGATGGTTCTTTATATAATTTCCTCCAGGAATGTTGCATTTGTCGATACAAACACTTTATCTTCCTGAGAATAATAAAAGAAACCACCTTTTGTTTCTTTTGGGTAGCCTACAAATAGGCACACTTTTGAATAGTGTTCCAACTTTCTAGGATTTTGCACTAACACATGTGCTGGACAACCCCAAATCCTGAAATGACGTAAATTTCCTTTATGTCCCATCTAGAGCTCGTAAGGCATTTCAGAAACGCTTTTCAAGAGAACTATGTTCAAAATATACACCGCAGTCTCAACCGCGTGTCCCCAAAAAGAATTTGGTAACTAAGTGTAGCTCATCATGGAACGAACTATGTCCAATCCTCTCTGCCACACCGTTATGCTAAGGTGTGTCAGGGGCTGTGAGTTGAGACTGAATTCCATGTTCTATCAAATAGTTAGGGAATTCCATGTCCATATACTACCACCTTGATCTGATCAAAGTGTTTTAATCTTTTTACCTAATTGGTTCTCAACCTCAGCTTTATACTCTTTGAACTTTTCAAAAGTTTCAGACTTTTGGTGCGTTAGGTAAATATGCCCATACCTGGAATAATCATCTATAAAACTGATGAAATATTCATACCCTCCTCTCGCTCTAAAATTTAGAGGCCCACAAAGGTCTGAGTGAATCAGCTCTAGGGGTTCTTTGGCTCTAAGACCTTTTCCAGAAAAAGATCTTTTCGTCATTTTACCCTCGAGACAGGACTCACATGGTGGTAATGAACTATTTTCCAACTTATTTAGATGATCGTTCTTAACCAATCTCTCAATCCTGTTGGGATTTATGTGACCCAGTCTCAAATGCCAAAGATAGACATTTGGAGAAATTTTCCTCTTCTTATGAGTCCCAATAGTTTTAAACATCTCTATGTTCAAAACAGCTTTGACCTCAATTGGTCTTAACATGTACAAGTTATTTTCTAGCTTTATAAAGCAAATCTATTTATTTCCTATATTGATGAACACTTCATCATTTTCAAAATAAACTTTATGATTTTGTTCTAGCAAACAAGAGACAAAAATTAGATTCCTTTTCATAGAAGGAATATAATATACTTTTTTCAAATAAATGTACTTATCTCCTATAAATAACTTCATATCTCCCACTACTTTGGCTGAAACAATCTCCCCGGTCCCTACCTTAAAGATTGTTTCACCTTCTATCAACTGTCTCTAGGAACTTGTTTCCTGTGAGATAGTACAAACATGATTAGCGGCACCTAAATCAATTATTCAGATTTTATCGTTTTCCACTAAATATGCTTTGATAACAAGTAAATCATATTTATCTTGTTGTTCGAATTCAGCACTCCCATCTACATAATTCATAATTTAAGATGAGTTGGGAGATAGAGGACAATCCTCTGTTAAAACACTTTTGGTATAATCAAATGCTAGTAATTTGTTTGTCGATTTGATTTTACTGTTATGTACATCGGAAGTGAGTATTCGAGAGAAATTCAACATGTTGATAAAATTCAAAAAAAATCTAATTAGCAAATTGTAACTAAATCCAAAATCAAGTTTTAGCAAAAAAGTAATAATGTACCCATAACCATTATTTATTTGCAACGATACTTTAGTGAGTCAGAATATGTTCTACCATGGGGCAGTCAGATACTCCTTCCCTAAAGCAAACAATTTTGACCAAACACTATCTCTGGAATAACTCTTATTCCTATTGTCTTCGGAATAACTCTTATTCCTATAGTCATTTAGTTATCGTTTTCAGTCAAGATCTTTACTAACAACTTAGTAATTCTTGTAAGTGTGACTCGCCATTTTTAAATCTTATAGAATGGTATGAACTTGCCTCCAAAATAGAAGACAATATCCTAGATGAAACTATAAAACCCTATTCATTTTACTGAAGCCTGGGTTGTTCCGGATCCTATGTTACAACCCTCCATAGGGATAACCGTCGCTAAACGACTAACAAAGGGTCTCTTAAAGCTAACCAGCAGGTGCAACATAGGAATCTCATGGTTCAGAATAATGGAGGCGGCCATAGAATATATTGACACATATCCTTCACCCACTTACTATGAACTACTTCCTCCATTTACCTTGATATTGACTCATACAAAACACTTTCCATAGGGAGGTCACTCCCTGGGTGACACGAAGCATCATATGAATCTCACGGTGTAAACTATGTAAAGACGTGGCGGTTGAAATCTATTTATCGTATAATAGACTTATATTTGAACAACTTCCTCTTATCCACCGAAATCTAGATTTAAGATAAAAAAAAAATACTCTCCGTAGAGAGGTCACTCCCAAGGTGATACAAAGTACCGCTTAATTCTGGATTGTGAACTCTTAGAGATGTGAAAGCTAAAAATAATGTATTGTATATGTTATTAATCTCCCACTGAAGTTTTCTAATATCATATAGAAGTTATTAAACTACCACTGAAGTGTTTTATTTTGGTAGATTTATACTTAGGTTCTTTTCGACTAATAAAACAACCCTAAGTCTATGTGGTTTATCCAAGTATAACTTTTATAATTGGATTCAAGCCTATGATGTCTAGGTGATAAACCATTTTATTACCTTACATCACTCACGTATGCTCATAAAACCAGATACTTGAAGGAAATCGGAATCAAGATTTCCATGAGCAGCGGAAGAAAGATAATTCCAAATTACAATCATGAATGAACAATAAATTTACAATCGACTTCAAACAAATGATTATACTATTCATATAGAGAAATTACAGCATGAAAAACTACAATGCACAGAAAGAAACTCTACGCACATATGAAGATGCATCTCCACGCTCCATTGCGCGATTGCTCGAATAATTAGCAACCTCGAACGCTTGATCTACACGACCGTAACATAGCACAAACTCTTCGCACTCGTCCTCAATGATCTCCTCGGTCACGATCTCCTCCGCAACAGGGAACGGCCTTCATAGCACCACGAACGGCCTCCAAAAAACCTCGATGGTGTCGAGTTGAGTCCGACACCACCAACAAGGCGACCTTGGTATTCTCAATGTTAGAATCCAGAGGGTGGGCTCTGTTCGGACTTGGTATGAGGCAGGCGAATGGAGGAAACAACGATCGCGTAAACGGCTGGGCAAGTGGGAGATGGTGGAGACCTATCGTATAGGTCGATGCCCAATCGTTTAGATAAAGCTAAGTGATCGTCTAGCAAAATCTATGCGATCGTTTAGCTCATCATTTAGCTTGGTTTATCACCTACAGACTCTACAAGATCCTTTACCTTAGGCCAGTGATCGTTTAGTAAATATTGCACGATCGTTTAGCTCTACTTCATCGTTTAGCTCTCCCAGCCATCCTTTAGTAAATCCGAATTTACTTGACGACTTCGTGAGTTTCTTTTGCGCGAGAGAAAAAACTCAATACCTTTTACCGTTTGCAAAAAAACTTCTTTTGAAAATAGGAAAACCATTTTCCTTTTAAACTCATTGTTACCATGATCCAATAACCACTCACTACTTTGGTTATTTAAACAAAAAGAATTAATTATCCAATAATTAATATTATTATAAACATAAATGATAACCAACTTATCATACTATATTTATAACCTATAGTTTTAATATTTCATCTCATGAAACATATAAATCATAGTTCTTTTTCTATTCCATGGTACTTAATATAAATCTCATTTACATCAATCCTCCACTAGATGTATCTCATACATCATACCGATTATATCATATATAATCAAAATACTTCTTGTCAATTTGAACATTTCAAATCAACACCAAGAACTGATCCTCAACTGAAACCATTGAGTTACCAAGGGGACCTCATTGACCTGAAGCTCGAAGCTTCAACGGTACGTGAATAACTGACTAAACTCTTTAGTCTCGGGATCCACCGTCCGTTAACTACTAGGCACTCCACTAAAGACCGACAGCTGAACTCTCCTTACCATAGATATATTATGTGTCCATCTTAACCAATCAGTAGTACGATAACCATTCACAGATCGTTCGTAAGTATAGTTGGGCCAATAACCGTTATGCCCTTGTAGCTACATCTGTCTCCTTAAGTACCACTGATCCCTCTAATGAACGTAAGTCATAGTCCTACTATGACTGAGTCCTCTTCCAAAGAGAAGTTGTGGCCACTATGTTCAAGCCCCGAAATCAGCCTTAAGGGAGTAATCTCTCTACTTATCCCTGCTTCGGGAAAGGAGTGAATTTCGTCTTGTGGATTGAGTTCCCAGCTCCCAGATCATACAAGTCCCCAAAAAGGTAGACATGTTGAGTTGGCAATCTGGCCACTTTCACCCATACTAATCAAAGGACCGCCCTCAAAGGCAGGAGTTCTCAGAACACTTAGGATTGAGGTCGTGTCACCTATGGTCGCTTAGGTGAGATGCAAGTCTCTAGTATCAACAGCGTTATATAAAGAGTCTAGTCATCTCGTGGTCAAGGTCTTATACAAACTCTTTGTATAGAACATCCCCGCTCGCACATCTCCACATGAATGGTCAGGATCTACCATCTGTAGTAGTTTACAACACTTGCAAATCTCTACAAAGCGGGTCGTATCTGTAATGTCACCAGGATCAGGTATCCCACCTTAATCCTTATACTACAGACCTATTTAGGTTATCACTTAAGGTATGATCCACTTGTATATCACATATACATTCTTAAGTTCACATAAGATAACCAAGGAGCTTTGTTTATTGAATATGAATAAATGCCAGAATTAAATAACACTTATTTTATTCATTGAACAATATGTATCTTTACAAAAAAAAACGAGACTCCGAGAGAATTAGGACACTAATCCCAACAATCTCTCACTTGTCATAATGACTCGGGAGACTAATGTACAATACAAAATAAAATTGTACAATATACAATAAACTAGGGCATACCCAGTATCATCTCCCACTTGCCCTAGACAAGATGCCACATGTCCCACAGACCCAGACTCTCCAGGTGACTCTCGAACACTTTAGCCGTGAGGGCCTTTGTAAAGGGATCAGCAACGTTGTGCTCCAATGCGATCTTCGTGACTATCACATCACCGCGATGCACAATCTCCCTGATCAGGTGATATTTATGTTCTATGTGCTTACCCCGATGATGACTTCGAGGCTCCTCGAATTTATATCCCCAGCCCGTTGTTATCAATAATTAGTGTGATCGGCAAATCCATATTTGGAACAAAACTTTCCAAAAATCTGAAAGGAAACTTCCTCAGCACAAACAGCCTCTTTAGCTTCTTCACAAGCCTGCTACGTATTCGGCTTCCATAGTGGAGTCCCGCGATGCAATCCTTGCTTTGATTGCTTCGCCAGACTACAAACCCTTCCAATTCAGAGTAAACACTGACCTCGATGTCGATTTGCGAGAATCTTCGATCGAGTCTGAAGTCTAGAGCCAGGTGATAGTTTCATTGACAAGGATTACGCTCCCTTATATCTCAAAGCAGTAAGCACAAGCACATGTGTTAGTGCCTCTGAGTTCTCTCAGAAGACGGGTCAACTACGAGGGATCGTCTTAACCGCCGCTCTCCACAACTCTGATCAATCTGGATTTGGCTGGCAATACTTAATCAGAAAGGACCGCCCATCTCAAACAGAGTCCCAAATACAACTAGAGTCGTGGTCACCATGACAACGGTATCCCCATAACTACATGAGCAGAAAGTCGATAGGGATGCGTAGTAATACACAATCTAATGACACCAACGTACACGTTTAAGCTTACTCATATACAGGTACAGCAAACGTCAAATAGGAAAATTGCCTCATCTTCGCTCAAGCACTCTTGCACAGGCGTGCTTTGGATCAATATACCCTCCAATAAGCAACAGAATGTATTTCACTAATGTACACATGCTCCCACTCAACGTGGTCCCAACATCGAAATCGACCCATACTTGTGTAAAGAGTCCTTCTAGCACTCCATAATGAGATATGGTAGCCTTGTATCACATCATTACGCTGCAAATGCCTCTACCAATGCCATGAAGGCACGGGAGGCCATATCCGCTATACCGTTTGTTCTGCGATCAGGTCACCAGAATCAAGGCTCGAAATAATTCTGCACACATCTCTAACTCCTTGTTATAATCTACAGATCTATAGGTTATCATCTAAGCATACCCACTTATATTATCACATATACAATTGACGTAACATACTCTACTATCGCTACAGGTCCATCCCACACAAATCTGGATTTTATGTATTGAAGTCTATGGGCAAGCCTAGACCAACATCTCAATAGATCAAAGTATCAGAATACCTTTACTATCATTATTCCCAATGAGTGGAATCAAATGAGTATCATTCACTAACTTACTCTAAATCACCAGAAGAACAACTGAGCACTATCTGAGCGTAGGAGTGAGATGAGTACTCACTAATTCCTCTAACGATCATTAACACAGAGTATGCACTAATGAATCATGAGGATACAAGACATCTGTGGATAACTCTCAGTACGGCCAAAACAGGGAACATAAACGGATAAAACAATGATACCGCTGACCATATGGCAAGGTGGCAATCAATCATAATGTTCGCTATTAAAAATGTCATATAGAATGCTCGGTGTTTCACAAGTTCGCACTATAAATGAGGATCTTATAAGTGTGTGGCTTGCATACAACTTCATTCTGATCTTTGTAATCTGATAATTCACCTATGACCCCTCCTCTCTGTGGACGATGTGCGTCAAGGTATAGTCTAATGATGCGTGATCATACGAACTCGATGTATTACCTAAAGTTAAATACCGGTCTCAGATGAGAACGTTTGTCATTCCTGTCCCTATTTAGTGGCATAAAATCTATTGGTGATAAATTATATCGTGGCTAAGACAGGTGTGAACTTCACTGAGAATAGAGATTTAGCACTCGATCCTACAACATTGTGGTTGTAGTGAATATGTGTGCACACCATCCAATGTATACAAGAACAACTATAGCCTCCTTCCTCATCACATCGATACGTCTATATAACCTCCATCGGCACGAGTCTAGCCTATAAAGTGGTATTACTGCACACTTAATAAATTCTTCCCACTCTAACAACACGTTGGCTTTTCAAATCTGTAGAACTGAAATATATAGAATCATCCAACTCCATCGAGTATATTTACCACTACAGACATATCATCACCAATTCACGTTTACTTCTTAACTAAAGAGCCTAAGTATTCACAATTCCCATGTATAAGTCATTCTCAAGTAAAAAAGTAATCTATCATTAGAAAGCCTTGGAGGCTGGTTTATATCATTAAAGAAGCTTTTCTTCAACTTTATAAATGCTTTAAATAGTTAGATGTGCATAATTAGGGTTCAAATCCTTTCAAACCCGGAGGTTGTATGTTATACAATAAAACTCTCTCCCACAAATATTAACTCAATTTAAAAACTACTCTTTCACTATCCATTTGGTACAATAATCGAAAATTCTTATAAGAGTGCAAAATTCTCAAGCAAACATCGAACTAGCTTCTAATCTAGAAATCGGTGCAATGAGTTTCTTTCATAATCGTATATACCTTCTTCTAAGAATAATCTGAGCCACAAGCTAGCTTTATTTCTAAAGTATATATTTCCATTTTTCATCCATATTTATTCTACTATATCCTCTCAATTGTACGTACAATTATAGAGGCTTACTGAAGGACCTAAGGACTAATTTCCAAACTTTGTTCTTTCTAAAGTGGTTTGTTCTTCTTGTGAAGCTAAAAGATCCAAAAACTCATTGCACATTTCTGGCTATCTTTTAACTACCATATCCTAGGTTTCACTATTTCAGAAACAGAGAAAGATAGAGAGAGTTCACACTTGTTCGGGATCACAAGATCAATCCTTGGGATGGGAGTGGAGCATATTCTCTATTCTTTAGGCATGGATGAAAAATCATCTTTCTTCTTTTCATTGACACCTCACTTCTGATACTTGAGAATAATTTCTTTGCCTTTTTCACTAAAAGTGAAATCTCCAAAACCTTTTTCTTAAATCATCACTACAAATAGACATTTAGAAACAATTACATGATTCATCAAACACAACATGCATAGGATTCCTCAATAACTAAAATTATCTTATGAAAACTCTATAAGGCTTTGCTAGGTAGAAGAATATCTTAGGGAAAATACCACATCATCTTAGGAATAAAAAAAATTCAAGGTTTTCTTTGGTGTATTAAAAAAAACATTTGGCAATTGAAAAAATTTGAAATATCCAATATTTGAGAGCAATTTCCATTGGAGCATCCATAAGGGTGAGTTTATTCTAAAAGGATTGGTTCTAATTTAAGGATATATTTTTTAAAACATTAGCAAACGTATTAATGGACTTATCCGGGCCAAAAAATATTTAGGTAGACCATACTCATCAAACATGACCTAACAATCTGCAATACAATCCTCAACTACACCATGTTATAAAGTGAATGAAATGAATGCAGAAAACCACTCACCCCAAAAAAAAACTAAACCACATAATCCAAAGTCTCAACTCTTGAGCTGGTTGACTAGATGTTTCGACCTCAACAACTCTTGTTGATCTATCAACCTATTCAGCAACTCTTGTTGAACCCTCAGCAGTCTCATTCTCACTTGAGATCTCACGTAAAATGAGCTTACTTCGTGGCTTATGATCCCTCATGTGATCTTCTTCCAAGAAGATTGCATTTGTGGAAACAAACACTTTGTTCTCACTCGGATCATAGAAGTACCCTCCCCTCGTTTCCTTGGGGTAGCCTACAAAGAGGCAAACCTTCGAATGCGGTTCCAACTTCTTTGGGTTAGTCGCTAGCACATGTGCCAAACAACCCCAAATTCTAAAGTGGTGTAAACTACCTTTACGGCCTCTCCATAACTCAAAAGGTGTTTCAGAAACACTTTTTGAGGGAACGTTGTTCAGGATATAACATGCAGTCTTCACTGCATAACTGATGCATTATTTTATTAAGTGTGGAATATGGATGATATATGTTGATGGATAGCGTTGTGCACTCAAGTTTCCCCAGCGGAATCCAAGTGTAAATTCCTCTGAGTTTCCTGGTAAGTCCAAGGTCGATCACAGGGACTTGTGAATAGTTTGCGTTGATAATTTTCTTATGAAAACTTTGTAGTAGCCGGTAAAATAAATAAGGTAGTTGGTTTGTTGTTACGTTAATGAAATAATGATAAATGCAGCAGAGTTTGAAAAGAGTTGGCAATGGGAAATACGATGAATATACGGTGAACAGGTTGAGAAGGGTTTCGACTAACACTCCATAGGTTGCGTTCATGCCTTGCGATCATGCAACATGCATACAATAGTAAACCACCTCTCGGCGTGAATGCCACGGCTTCTAAGGCTAGAACGCATGCGATAAGTCTACAGGTTTACACATAAACCTCTGTTTCTATTTATGCGATGAAAATCGCACAAATATCGACCATATAATATCATTCCTATTCTTAAGATGCATGCGATGCAAGTTGACAAACAGAGCTTATCTCCAAGTCCCTATTTCTTGTTTATGCAGGCCTGATCTTGCTCTTTCATGTCAAATCCTAACCTAGCTCTCTTGAGACATTAGGTTCTTTCTTTAGATTCTCTCTCGAGCAACTCTAAAGGGATGTTTCGCATAGCATAAAACAAGACAATCGTAAGTAATGAACTTCCTAGATCATGTTAGCTTAGTTCCTCTCAACCCATTCAACTAGTTTAGCTACTCATGCGTATTAAGAGAGTGAGCAGATATAGAAATATAACTTCCATTGAACAGATAAAAGATGAATTACAGAATAACAATGCAAGTATAGTAAAGAGCCTGAAGCAATTTCTTGCCACCAGGAGTTACCCTGTTCTACTCGTGCTCTAATGATATTCTCGCTTTTGCGAGAGTCAACCCACTCTCTGCTCTTACGCCCCAAGGTCCTCTCTTGAGCTACCTTGGACGATCTTCGACGTCACCACTATTCTTTAGCTCTGTCGTGAAATGGAAAAGAAAACTATGAACAGAGGTATGAACTTGTAAGGTGATGAAGTAATCGACTGTTTAACCCCTTCTCTGAAGAATGCACTTGGTATTTATAGGGCATCAAAGGTGAAAGGCGGCTTTTCTCTCCTGGCTGTATAGATGGGACAACTTTAATTCCTGACTGATGTGCTAGATAATTGTCACCGATAAAGCTGGATGTACTTTGTGACCGTTATCGGTTGTCAACTTAATTTCGATCCGACTACTATCAGCTTTCTGTCCCATCGATCTTAATTGTCCTTTCATCTAGATGCGCCCACCATGTTTCAGTGATTCTTCTTGGGTGGATGTTTGCGAGCACGATCAATGCAAAATCTTGCGGTGAAGTTGGGATCGACCGATGTATTCCTATGATCGCATTCTTTGTATTGCATTAACGCATTATTCTACACAAAAATATAGAGATCAACTGCCCTAATGCTGCGTCCGCAATATTGTAGAGTTTATGCTTAATTGACGCAATTTAACATATTCTATCAACGCAATCCAACATTTTTTAAGAACTTAGTACTATGATAACGTGCATTTTTGTCGTTATCACACCCCCAAATTTAAACAATGCTTGTCCTCAAGCATAAGCTAAAGATTCCTTTAGCAAGGTAGCCGCAAAGTTCTTTTCCTAGATTTCTCAAGGATTCTTCATTCAAATCCTATATACTAGAATTTTCTTAAGTCTTATTCAAGTCTACTCTTAAAATATTTTTAAGACCTAGGGACTGCAAGTTTAACTTTCAAAAGGACTTTACTAAATTCTTGGAACATCGCATGATTTATTTCAAAAAGAAAATTTTCTACCGGGGTGACAAAAGATTTATCCTTGCACAAAAATTTTCTTTATTGCTATATATTTTTTTCTGACCTTGCGCTAATCCGAGTGCCTTCCCTTCGTTTTGGCTTGCCCCCACGGGTGTCATGCGGACATCCAACTACGACCAATGCATTCTTTCTCAGGCTAAACTCATACCGATTTGGCATTGGAGTTGCGGTCATAGATTTGTTCACGTCCATGGTGGCTTTTCTCTCTTTTCTTTGTCCTCTAGGATCTTTACTGCCTTAATCCGGATTTTTTTCCCATGAATACTCATCACAATTTCCCCTTTGTGCACATCAATTTGAGTGTGACTGGTTGAAAGGAATGGTCGTCTCAATATGATGGGCGCATCTTCGTCCGCTTTATAATCCAAAATGAGGAAGTTTGCCAGTAGGATGAATTTATCGATTGAAATTGTAGCATTTTTCAACTCTCCTTCAGGGTGTATTCGAGATCTGTTCACGAGCAGGAGAGTTTCCTTTGTGGGCGTAAGTGTGTCGGCATTCAAGTGTTTGAAGATTGATAGCGGCATTATGTTTATACTTGCCCCAAGATCGCATAGTGCTTGGCCACTATAGGTCCCTCCGATAGAGCATGGGATCATGAAGATTCTTGGGTCGCCCATTTTAGGTGGGATCATAGCATTTTGCGCTACAGCCACTACTGCGATCTTTCCTTCCTCATTTTGTTCCTCTTCCAATCTTTGCGGAGTTGCTGGTGGTTGGATTTCTTCTATCTCAAGATCTAGAGGCTTAAGGGTGGACGCAACTTCAAGGTCAATTTTCTCGGGCTTCTCCAAACTATAAGCAACGGGTCTTCGGTTGTCACCGCATTCAAGTTGGTCGCAATGGGCTTCTCCACTACTTCTGTAGGCATGTTGTCGCTTAGCAAGGAGACTGCTAAGCATTGTTTCTTCCCGTTACCCCCAGCATTGCGAGGGAGCTCAGTTGAGCTCGGCAATGCTCCTTGTGGTCTGTTTTTCAGCTCGCCCGCAATTTTTCCCATTTGAATTTCGAGATTTCTAATGGATGTAACTTGATTCTGAAGCACTGATTCATTTTTCTCAATGTATTGCTTCAACAAGCTCTCTAAGGACGATATTTGACGGCAATGCGTAGGCTACTAGCTTGGCTATGCGGCTGGACCATTGTTTTGCGGGAAAAATTCGGGTGGCCCTTCTTTTTATGCCACAGGTTGAAAGCTTTGTTGTTGATTTTTTCACGCAAAATTTGGGTGTTTCACCCCCAGGGTTATATGTATCGAATATGGGACTATTTCTCATGAAGCATACCGACTGCGGGTTTATGGCATTCTTCCATTGGGTGAGCATCTCTGCAAATGACACAACTTGCGGTCGTTTAAGTAATTGCACTGGGGCCTTTCTTCGCTCTCGTATTATTAATTGCGATCCTTGTATAACAACTCATCATCGCCAGTCATTTGATTTTGCAGGGATGTGATGGCCTCATTGTTTGCACCATTATCTTTGATTCTTAATCTCTAATCACTTTCTCTTCAATCCTCGTGATTTTTGGAAATGCGATCAAGTATACACTTGGCCTCTTCATATGTTTTTGTCGAGCAGACAACCAGCGGCTGCCGAGCATTGGCAGTGGTCTGCGAAGAGGGATTCAGTCCTTGGTAGAAAATCTCCATTTGCAGGCAATCTGGTAAGCAATTGTGTGGATAGTCCTCTTACCAGCCGCTTAAACCTCGCCCAAGCATCGCTAAGCGATTCGTCATCTTCTTGTTCAAAATTTGTAATGAGTTTCCTTCGTCTGACATTCTCAGTAGGTGAAAAGTATTTCTTCATAAACTTCTCCATGACCTATTCCCAAGAAGTGATCTCTCCCGGTTCGAGAGAATATACGCCCATTTCCTAGCCTGAATTCAATAGAGAGAATGGGAAACAAAGTTAGATCGAACTTCTTCGGCAGAGATGTTTGGAACACAAAAGTATTTGCACAGATGTTATAAAGCTTCGAGGTGGCGTGCGGGTCCTCGCCATGCCTTCCTTCGAATTGTCCTAACAGTCTGGATCATCTGCAGCATACACCAATTATCATTTCAAATCTAACTTCCATCGAGGGCAGGCCTCATGAATTCCTGGAGAAGAATTTTTATAAAGTTTTGGCGATGCATAGTCCCTAATGGGTCTATTGTGATCGTTTGACAGCAGGATTTGTTCGCCATGACATTGTTATCAATTTGAGGTGCTCTTTTCCAGGGCTGCTCCGCCATCCATCTTCTTTATCTGATTGTGGTTTTTGTTGGCGGTCTCTCAGTCTCCGTCTAAACGTTTTCCTCAATCTCCGGGTCAAATTTGCTAGAAGATTGAAAGTTCTGCAAAGAAATAAAAAAAAAAATTACTGTTAGCACACTATTTTTGCTGAAGTCCCCAACAACGGAACAAAAACTTGATGCTCGATTTTTATGAAGTGGAAATGTGGGTGATATTCGTTTTGCATTTGTGCACTTTGTTTCCTCAGTGGAATCCAAGTGTAAATTCCTCTGAGTTTTCCTGGCAAGTCCAGGGTCGAACACAGGGACTTATGAAATAGATTGCGTTGGTAATTTTATGAAACCCCTTGTGGTAACCAAATAAATAAATTGGTTTGTTGTTGATTACGTTAATGAAGAAAAATAACAAATTGTGGCAGAGTTTGAAAAGAGTTGGTAAACGGGAGATGCGAATGAATATGCGGTGAACGGGTTGAGAAGGGTTTCGGCTAACACTTACTAGAATGCATTCGTGCTTTGCGACCATGCAACATGCATACAATAGTAAACCATCTCTCAATGCGAATGCTACGGCTTCTAATGCTAGAACGCATGCGATATATGAGATAAGTCTATAGGACCTACACATAAGCCTCTATTCTTATTTATGCGATGACAAGATAACACACACACAAATAAGGCGACCACATACTATCATTCCTATCTCTAGGATGCATGTGATGTAGGTTGACAAATAGAGCTTATCTCTAAGTCCCTATATCTTGTTTATACAGTTCTAACCTTGCTCTTTCGAGTCTAGATTCTAACCTAGCTCTCTCGAGTCTTAGGTTCTTTCTTCAGACTCTCTCTCGAGTAACTCTAAAGGGGTGTTTTGCACAGCATAAAACAAGACAATCGCAAGCAATGAACTTCCTAGGTCATGTTAGCTTAGTTCTTCTCAACCCATTCGACTAGTTTAGCTACTCATGGTTATTAAGAGAGTGAACAGATGTAGAAATAAGACTTCCATTGTATAAATATGAAGATGAAGTATAAAATAACAATGCAAGTATAGAATAAAGAGTCGGGTAGCAATTTCTTGCTGCTCAGGCGTTTACACTGTTTTTCTACTCGTGCTCAAAAGATAATCTCGCTCTCGCGAGAGTTCGGCCCGTTCTCTGCTTCTACGCCCCAAGGTTCTCTCTCGAGTTTACTGAGCGATCTCCGGCATCACCACTCTTCCCTTACTCCACCTTAAACGAAAGAAAACTATGAATAAAGATGTGTGAACTGAAGTATGAAATCTCTAACTGCTAAACCCCTTTTTCTGAAGGATGCCCTTGGTATTTATAGAGCATCCATGGTGAAAGGCGACTTCTCTCTCATGATTGTACATATGGGATGGCTTTAATTCCTGACTGATGCGTTGAATAATGGTCACTGAAAAGCTGAATGTACTTGTGATTGTTATCGACTGTCAACTTAATTCGGATTCAACTGTCATCATCTTCCTGTCCCATCATGATTAATTAGCCTTTCACCCAAATATGCCCACCATGTTGCGCTGACCAAGTTGTGGCGATCCTTCTCAGGCGAATATTTGCGAACACGATCACCGCAAAGCCTTGCGGTAATGCTGCGCTCGACCAATGATTTCCTATGATTGCAATTTTTGCCTTGCGTCATCGCATATTCTGCACAAAAATACAAAAATCAACTGTTCTAATGCGATGAATGCATGCGACCACAATATTATGAAATTGATGCTTAATGATGCAATTTAACATGTTTTATCAATTCAAGCCAACATTGTTTAAGAACTTAGCACTATGATAACGTGCATTTTTGCCCGTTATCAAATGGCCCTGACATTCCCCTGCAACTTGGTTATGTCATCCTCCAACATTGGATTGCTCCAAGCTAAGCATGCTTAACTTTGGAGTTCCTATGATTGAGCCAACGAAAAGGAAGTTGCACCTTGTTGGTATAGGTAGTAACTTTCAATTTTTTTAAGCCTTTCTTAACCATACTTTCATGTCCTCAAGATCCCTCTCATTCAAATGTGATATCGGTTCATTCATGTATCTTTCCTGAACTCGGGTCATTACATGCCCACCAACTTCTGCTTGGTTCATCCTCAAAACACATCTTACTGGGAGAAGTTCTGCTCTGATACCATCTGTAACGCCCAAGGCCCAGGATTCAGACCACGATTCAGAATGTCGGGGCCATTAGGGGTCGAATCCAAATTCTGAATCCTGGTCCGAATCTTAGGCCTAGGGCGTCACACATACTCTATCCCTTGAATTTCTTATAGCATGCTATAATTCCTGTTGATGCATAATCTTTTTGTTTCCGTTTAAGACTGTAATCGTTGTGTTCAATCTAAATGGGATTTGGAACGATCCACTTTTACTGCTCATGGAGATCTTTGTTTGTGATTCCTTTCACCATCCTTTATATTATAACACTTATAATATAAAATGATGCATGTACATGTTATAAATGCATGTTATCATATAATATAACAATTATATTAAATATGATGTATGAGCATGTTTAATTAAAACATGTAACTATATAATATAACATTTATATTAAAATGATGCATGAAAAAATGTTTATCCTATGATGTGATTTTTATATTATATGGCATACACTATGTAATATAATAAATAAACTATACATCACATTTGATAAAATTATAAAAACAACAATTAACTGAAATTGGCATCCTAAACATTAGTTAAATTATTATAACACTTATATTAATTTAATTAATGAAAAACAAATAAAATAATCAATTATTACAAACTAATAATTAAAAATACAAAAATTGCTTGAAACTGCTTGCAAAGGACTCGAAACACGATCTAGAAAGGGCCTCAGACACGCGTTGAACATCCAGAGTGTTGCAATGCTCTAGTTAAGCATCGTGACGATGACTTTTATGTTGCCATATCATACCCCTACATTGTTTGCAGTGTCGTGATGCTGCGACTGGAGCGTAGCGATGCCTTCATGTTTTATTTTATGTCCTAAAACTCGTAGTTTGTAAATTAATAAATATATTCTATTTTGTTTTTTGATAAAGTTGTTATTGAAATTGTAATCTTGAATCCAATAAACTAAAGTTCCGAGGCTATTTAATGTAATTTGAACTTTATGTAGTGACATAAATGTGGATCAAGTTCAAATATATAGCCAAAATGGTCTATAGTATATGAATAAGGTTGGGCGCCTTATTCTGGGGACACTATAGATGCGGCCTTTGTAGATAGTACAAACGATGTGATCCTGAATCGTTCATATAGAGATATGTGAGTGGGGGTATCCTATGTAAATAGTTTACATAAGACTGAACTATGAAATAATCACTTTTTATGTTCTAAATGTCGTTTTATGTATAAAACTGACTATTTCGTTAATTGATAACCTAGGTAACTTAGTCTTAATCCGAGCTAACTATGAACTCCTGTTCACCCAAAATTATTCTTAGATCTGCATAGATGAGGGCAGCTCAATATCGCTGGCCCAATAAGCCTCCCATTTCAAGGGTAAGATCGGGTGGATAGCTGGGAATATAAGGTGCAAGACGGAATTCACTCCTACTCATTATAGGGATAGTAGATAGGTTGTTCTCTTTAGTACTGAATCCAGGTCTTGAACAAGGGGTCCCACCCTCTCCTTGGCTCGAGAGGGATTTGGTTTATAGGTTGGACCTTAAACCAATTGTTCAGTAGAAGATCAGTGGAACTTAAGGAACAAGATGTAGTCTTGGGGGTAAAACGGTTTTTATGACCCAACCGAAATTACGAACAACCTGTGAAGGATTAACTCACTCATCATGGGTATATCAAATGGACACAAATATATCTATAGTGAGGGGAGTGCAACTACGAGACTTTAGTGGAATGACCCGTTAGTTAACGAATGTTGATTAGCTCCGTCTAAAGAGTTTAGCTAGCTAATCTTGGATCGTTGGAGCCCATGATCTATAGGTCCATTAGGTTCCCCTACTAGCTCATATGGAATAAACTTAGAACAGTATGATAGAATAATTTGAATTGTTCGAATTAGGTAGAGAGAGAAACCGACAAGTATATGTGATATAGTGGTCGGGTTTTTGTTAGCTTAGAGATACAACTTTAATATTTAAATGTGATTTAAATATCAAGAATATAAATACGTTCATATTCGGAAGAAGGAAAATGATGGAAATGGTCAAAGTTGTAAAAAGTTAAAGAGTTGACTTTTGACTTTGAAAAGTCAAACTTTGACCGACCTTATATTCAAATGTGATTTGAATTTGGAAAAAATGAATGCTGATTCATGCTCGGGAGGTCAAAATTAGTCAACACGGATAAAATCATAAAAAGTCAAAATGTTGACTTTTTGGTCAAAGTTTGACTTTGACCAAATGACAATTTTGCCCTTTGACTATAGTTAGTGGGAAAATCTAACCTTTTGTTGGATAATTCCACTAACAAAATAGTGGGCTCGGTGTTGGCTTATAGCGGAGACATTAAGCCCACTAAGTGAGTGGATTCTAGGTGTTGTCTTTTTTGTGAAGTTTTTTCGTGTCATTGTTGCATGCCTTTTTTCTATAAATTGGGTTTTTCAATTTAGTTAAAAGACTTTTGCCATTTTGAAAATTAGTTTTTTGATATTTGGGCTGGAAAATTACAACTTTGTGAAGAACAAAGGAAACACCCAAACGTACTCAAAATTCCATACCTTATTTTCATCTCTTTTCTCTCTCTCGGTTCTCTTCATCCACCGGGTCCCACAACATGGTTCTGAGTCCAAAGGATAGTAGGTCAACTCTAGTGGTGGTCCGTCCGTGTTCGGGTCGAGATTCGGCGAGAAAAAGCATTGTTCGGGAGCTTCAAAGGTAGCATCTCATCATTTTTAATCACTGTTTTTCCTTCAATTGCATGCTATTATCCTTTAATTTAGAAGCAATTAGAGTGTGTAGGTCCCAATTCCACTTTGTATGTCTCGTATTCCATCACTTTACTGTTGTGACGCAGGGCTTTCTATTTTACAGCATAGGGCGAACTTCACGACGCCTTAAGGCAGAAAGCTTCCTCTGCTTCACCCGTTCATCCATCTTGTTTCGTTCTTACTCCAAAGTTTTTTTAATTGAAGCCGAAAACTCTCCACAAATGACACGAACTAAATACATACTCGATTGCAAGAATTAAATGCCCAAAAATACATCGGGCCCTTACAAACCGACTGAATAAAGTAGTAAAAAACTATGCCAATTTCGAAACATCCAATGAGCAAAATCCAGAACATACATTCATAATGCAGATCATACACCCACCAACAACTTTAAATTGATGTTCAAAAACGAAAATCAGAGACACGAGACGGCTTTGATACCAATTAAAGGATTTGGAATATCTCGAAGTGGAAGCATATGAATGTGTGTATCTCGGTTTTCATTTTACAAAACATGGAAAACTCAGAGGACGGAAATAGGGATAAGCTAATCAATTAAGCATGCTTTCTCTATTGTGAATTTAAGAAAGGAGAAGGGATCGAGACTCACCCTTGAAGAACACAATCTTCTCACTTCCTCTCCAACACAACATGACCTCGAGCAAAACTCCTCAACAAGAATAGCAACCCAAAATGTACATTAGCCATGGCACACAACCACAACATCTTCCTTGTTATTCACAAGGTTGAGGAACAATCAGAGAGTTGTGAGCTTTTGATCTTTAATTTTGGTAAGGGAGATTTTTCTTTCTAAGAGAAACAGAGATCTCACAGAGAGGAAGAAGGAAGAAGTTGAACCTAATAAAAAATAGTAGCCTCACTCTTTGTTTTTTTTTTTTTTTTTTTTACGTCTATGAGAGAGTGGTTAAAGGGGGTTGAGGGAACTTATCAAAATAACACCCCTCCTTTTTTTAATTAGTAATATATATATATATATATATATCATATATTAAATCATATATAACATGTAACTGATGACCATAAGTTTTAATGCTTTATCTTTATGCATATAGACAGTGATGAATATGAATGATATAAGCTCATGTTGCCATAAACTTGTAAGGATAATGTATATTTCCTTATTATGCATGCACTATGATGATATATAATGTGCTCAGGTGCTTTGCGATAAAGACAATTTTATGCGATACTATGTCTAAATATATGTGTTGATAGTGATATGCTCGTAGTATGCAATGAAATATTGCGTGTCACAAGTTTCCTTGCGCTGAAACCAAGTATAATTCCAACACAAGTTTCTCAGAATGTTCCGAGGTCGAACACGGGGATTGTTATCATTAATGCGATACTTATAGGATACATGTGATCGGTTTTAACAATGAATAAAGAATGTTGGTTTATACATAAATATAAATTGCGATGAAAGTAAAAATGCATTGATAAAGAAAAATCCTAAACTAATATGATACATGATACTGAGATCGAGAACTGACTGTGAAGTTGTACCAATGAATCGATGTATGCGATGGCAAGTTTTATGAATGAAGCAGAAAGAGAAAGAGTAAAGAGTAAAAACATCATAAGTTTGTCAATTGCGTTAAGGACGCAACTAAGGTTCCACTTTCCCTTGGCATACACCTCTCAGTGATCGGCCGCGTTCCCATATCTTTATTGCGAAATAGGGATGAACGTGATGAACACAAGGTTGTTTCCATCTCTGGAAATACTTCTCGCTTTAGTTAACTCATTCTTCCAACCTTCTCTCGATAGGCGGAATAACATCTTCAATTCTGCTCTCACAAGTGAAGATGTCATCAAGCATGCTTTAGCTAAACTTAATTGATTTCTTAACACGAATTAACTCACTCAATTAATTCTCGCTATTTACTTCAGGGATTAGGAATACATCATGGAGAAAATGGATTATGAATGTGTGGAAAGAGACAGAGAGATGATAATGGTGACGATGATAACATTTAATTCTAAAATTAAGCATTTGATACATGTTGTGAATGAAGGAGTAAAGAAGATGAATACAGAAGATGAAATAGAGAATAGAAACAAATATGGAAAGAGTGTCAACGTCTTGACACAGATCCCGATCGGTGATTGTGCTTGCCGGCGTGTGGACGTGGTGGAGAGGAAAGCTTCCCTCTCAGGCTTGCTTTCCTAGTAGAATTGACCTTCGCAAAGAGCTTCAACTACGAGCATTGGAAGAATTCTCTGCACGAAGACTCACCTCTCAGCCTTGTCTCATAGTTCTCCTCGATTTACTCTGGACAGTCGCTTCAGACCAGCCTTTCTCTTAGAATCAATATATGCATGTCTCTATGTATACATGTATATTTTTCAGCGAATTTGAGGAAGCTATTTATAGGCGAGACTTGGCTCTTTGAATTTCTGGTCCCCACTGTAACATAGAAATTGATCTTATGTCACACAATGCATGGATGCATATGATGCAAGGTTCAACATGTCCCCGTTACCAATTCCCTGGCAACGACACCATAAACTTGTACGAAAAAAACTATAAAATGATGCACGCAAGGTACAATTCCATGTGATACTACTTCTAGATATGTGTTAATTAACAATGTTCTTGTAGTATGATGTGCGTTGTCACAAGTTTCTTACGTTGAAACCAAGTATAATTTCACTACAAGTTTCTCGGTGTGATCCGAGGTCGAACACAGTGACTGTTTGAGGTTATTGCATTATGTTTGTGATACATGCGACCAGGAGTTTTTCCAATTAATAAAAGTTGTTGTGTACAAGAATATAAACATGCCACAAAGTAAAGTAAAGCGGTAAAGATGCGATAATAAAATAAATTGTGTTAAAGTAAATTGCGTTAAAGTAAATCTAAGCTAAGATGATACAAGATACAGGTTTCATGATACAAGATACTGAGGTCAAGACTGGCTGTGAAGGTTATGCAAAGATCATGTAATGCGATGACAAGTCTTATGTATGAAGCAGAAACAGAAAAGATAATTAATACAAACATCGCAAGTTCTTTAATTGGGTTAAAGTTATAAATACGATTCCGCTTTTCCCTTGACGTACACCTCTCAGTGATCGGCCATGTTCCCACATCTCTATGGTGAAACAAGGATGAACGTAATGAACGCAAGGTTGCTTCCATCTCTGGAAGTATTATTCACTTTAGTTAACACATTCTTCTAACCTTCTCTCGACAGATCAGAATGACATCTTCACTTCTGCTCTCACAGATGAAGATGTCGTCTAGCATGCCTTAGTTAAACGTATTTATCTCTTTATCACAGATTAAGTTACTCGTTTAATCCATGTTAATTGCCACGGGATTAAGAAGACTTTATAAAGAAAGCGATAAACGGAGGAATTAAAAAAGACAGAGAAGGGGATATGAAATCGATCGAGACATTCAATATTTCTATTCAGTGTCTGATACATGATTTGTGAATGAAGAGATTAAGAAGGTGAAATACACTTGATGAAAATAGAGTTAGAAACAAATACAAATAAACGCCAACGTCTTAACGCCGTTCTGGATGGAGATTTGCTTGCCGGTGTGAATGGATCATGCGGAAGGATGAGCTTCCCTCTCAGGCTTGCTCAATCGGTAGCAGTGATCTAAGCACAGAGCTTCGCGGTGAGGATCTGGCAGATTCGCACTGAGACTCACCTCTCGACCTTGTCTCTTTTCTTCTCAGATTTCTTCCAATCAGTACTCAGCTCAGCCTCTCTCTCAGTAATTTAGCAGCAATTAGCCCTCGTATCAATTATATCTGTATCAAGTATATCTTCTGTGAATTCTATTGGGGTATTTATAGGTGAAAAGCTTTGACTCTTGACTGTGGACTCCACTTCTTGTTATGGAAATTCTGAAGATGGAGGAATAAATATTCCTTCTGTTATGCAATCAGACCGTCAAATCTGCACAATAGTTAGTTATACACGTGTCGCAATCCTCCGCATTTACGTTGCTCGGCTGCATCTTTCGATCGGTTGCTCGCATGCAGTGTTGTTTTTATTACCGCATGCGATTGAAACTCACTGTCGCATTATGTCATCATTGCGTTAATCGTCTCTTCATTGTTGATTGACGGGCGCAATGTCACAGAGATGCATTGTTCAGTTTCTCGTTGAGCCTTTGCAAGTGGTGACTTAGTTTCCTGCAAAACAGAGTAAAAATATCCTCTTCTACCATCTTGACGATGTTAGTGGGTGTAATTGCGTTAATTCATAATTATTGTATTTCTGAGCTAATTTTCATACAATCAACGCATATTCCTTCTCTTTTGGCGGCAATATCTAGATAAGGCAACATAAATAACTTGTATTTCTACAAGTTATCACACCCTCAAATTTAGATATATGTTTGTCCTCAAGCATATCTTATACTAAGACAATAATGCTAAATTCCTCTCCTATATTTTTGTGTTGATTGGCTGCTCCAAATGTTACACTCAGGCACATTTCTTAACAACGCAATTTCCTTCTATCATTGCTAATTCTAAACAAAGCCCTACTTTATTCTTCTATATAACAAAATTCTGCCCAAAGGTGCTTTTCTAGTTTTGAAAACAGAGTGTTTATCTCTTCTTTGTCAAAACAACTTGATATGTCTATATGCAGTGGTCAAACTTTGCGTTATTTAATAGACACTGTTGGTCATGATTAGACTCTTCGTTTTGGTTTGTTCCTACGGGTGTCATGCGAACATCCAACTACGGTTGTGTGCCAATTTCAACTTTAACTCGTGATATTCAGAGGAGTTGTCTCTTACACTCTTTTATTTTCTCTTTTATTGCATTGTTCTTGGAAACCCACCTTCTTTTTGGCTTGCTCCTACAGGTGTCATACAAACATCCAACTATGAGCAGGCTCCTTTCACAACTAAACTCTTATCAGGTTGGGAACACTTTTTAGATTTTCCCTTGCGCTGACATTGGAGTTTGGCATAAGATTTTTTTTTTTTTTTTTTTTTGGAAATGGAAAATGAAAGCATTGTCTTAATCATCGCATATTCTTGATCTTATCTGCTCAGACCTTCCCCACCCCCAAATTTAAAGATGAGCAAGATCCTCATTCGTTGTTTGGATAGACTAGACAAACACTTAGAATAAAAATTTCAAAAAGAAGGTTTGAGCAGAACTTTGAAAGATAAAAGGTAAAGTACTACTAAACTAAGAATTAACTAAAAGAATTTAGTTAACTTTTTAAAATAATGAATTGAATAAAAATATAGAATGGCCACAAAAATGTAAAACTTACTGTTGAGGAGTCGAAGGAACTGGATGAGGGTTTTGAGGTGGTACTACAAGAGCTTCTTCAAAATTCGGTTGCTGTCTGAGATGCGGAGGCATCATGGGACCATGAAGATAAGCTGTGAGAAAATTAAAGTACTCATGGTTTCGCTCCACAATCTATCTTTGATGGCAATGGACTTTAAAAGTATTACACTAAATATTGATCAACGCCTCCCTAGATTTGGCAGCACTGCACTATATATCATCAATTTTCACCATTACCACCTCAAATCTTTGGTTGAAGAAGTTTTGTTGTTGAGCAAAAAGTTGCTGTTGTTGGGAAAAGAGGGACCACATTTCAGCCAACTCTGCAGCCAAAGAAGGGATGGACTGTTGCACCTGCAATGTCTCGCCAGTATCGTGTTGGGGTTGGGTAGAAGTACCTTTACCCAAATTGTGTGGGTCATCAATATGCGGCAGTGGAATGGAAGGTTGTGGTGATGAA